>NC_142440.1:82123500-82424000 GCF_059453495.1 Arachis ipaensis
TGGAAAGACTATAGTTATTGGAGTAACTCCCAATTTCAATCACTGCTTTATTGACAGCTCAAGCGTTACCAATTACTTAACTAAAGCCAAAAGGAAGAAAATATCTAAATTAAAAAGCATCAATACAAATAAAGCAAAGCAAAATTAAATCTGAAAATACCTCGAATTGCATTAACAAAAGAAATTAAATCTGGCATAGATGTTCATAAATTAAATTGAAAAAATAAATAAAAATAAATAACCTGGGATTGAGAGTCACTCCTAAAACTAAGAGAAATCCTAAATCCTAATCTTAAGAGAGAGGAGAGAACCTCTCTCTCTAAAAACTACATCTACTCCTAAAATTGTAAATATGAGAGCCTGATGATGAATGGATGCATCCCCCCACTTTATAGCCTCTAATCTGTGTTTTCTGGGTCGCAAACTGGGTCAGAAACAGCCTAGAATTCGCTGGTTGCGAATTCAAACACGCTGATTTTCGTCACTACGATGCGGCCGCATGGAGCACGCAGTCGCGTTGCCTAGCGTCAGGGAAACTATAGCATATTATATATCAAAGCGAATCCCCAGACGTTAGCTTTCCAACGCAACTAGAACCGCATCGTTTGGACCTCTGCAGCTAAAGTTATAGCTGTTTGAGTGCGAAGAGGTCAGGCTGGACAGCTTAGCAGTTTCTCCAACTTCTTGTATTCCTTCCACTTTTGCATGCTTCCTTTCCATCCTCTGAGCCATTCCTGCCCTGTAATCTCTGAAAGCACTTAACACACATATCAAGGCATCTAATGGTAATAAGAGAAGATTAATATTGGCAATTGTAAGATCAAAGAAACATGTTTTCAATTAAAGCACATAATTAAGAAGGCAAACGTAAAACCATACAAATAATATGAATAAGTGGGTAAAGAGTAGATAAAAACCACTCAATTGAGTACAAGATAAGCCATGAAATAGAGGTTTATCAATCATTAAGGAGAATGAGCTGTACGCACTTCACCCTCAAGTAGAGATGGATCCACACTAACCCTGGGGTTCAGATCCAGAGGAGTATTAGCAACTACTCAAACCATTGTCAATCACATATAGCCTCCCATTGATGAAATCACTCACAAGTAAAGAAAACAGTACTACCAGAATTGATTCAGAAAGACTAAGCAACTCTAATCTTTAACTCTATTCCTTTCAAGGTTTAACATACATTACTCTTACAACTTCAAATCAACAACCTTCTGATCTGCCTGACTAAGACCTGCAAGATAACCATAGCTTGCTTTAAACCAAAATCCTCGTGGGGTCGACCCTGACTCGCTCAGGTATTACTTGGACGACCCAGTGCACTTGCTAGTACAACAGTACGAAGGTGTGGGGATTCGTGCTACCAGTAGCTAAACTCCCTCTCATTGGAGGAGGGAGCTCTGTTGTACTTGATGGATTAATATTGGTGAATTTCTTCTTTTCTTCATCTCTTTTTGATTTGCTAGAAAGAATTCCATTCTTCATGCTTAGCATTCAATTATCTTGGAAAAGAGATTGAATGCAACTTGGGTTTTATCGGAACCTTGGAAGAAGAAACATAAAATCAGGCTTGAAATTCCTTCTCATATTGAGTAGATTTGGGTTTTGGGATTAGATAAAAGTGACGCTAGATCTACCCATTACTTAGATCTATGAGGATGTGTGGTATAATCAGGGACCAAGTTTATCTCTCTTCCTGAACAATTATACCAAGGGATTGGCTGTTGATCAAGATTTGAGAGATTGAATTACCAGGGAATTGGGATTCAATCAATCATGATTGCCAAGAGGTCAATGAGTTGCATGATTGAAGTAGAGATGATATGAAATTAATCCGGAGAATGCAACATCTCCTAACCTCAATGAATCTTCCTCATTCTTATCTTTCCTATTCTTTATAGCTTTGTTTACTTTCTGTTCGTCAACCCATTCCCCTTTACAATTCAGTCATTTACATTTCTGTTATTTACATTTTAGCAATTTATCTTTATGCTCTTTATAATTCAGCAGTCTACTGCTTTCTTTATTTTTCAAGTCATTTACAATTCTGTCATTTAGATTTCTGCACTCAAAACTTATTCTTGATTAGCTTAACTAAATTACCCTGCTAACTAAAGTTGATCAACCAATCAATTCTCGTGGGATCGACCTCACTATCTATGAGTTTTATTACTTGATACGACCCGATGCACTTAATGGTAGTTAATTACGGAAGATATAAGTTTTTTCTGTCATCAAGTTTATGGTGCCGTTGCCGAGGATTGATTCTGAATTGACAATGATTAAGTCGATGGGTACTTAGATTAAGCATTTTTTTTATTTTGTTAATTGCTTTAATTTCAGTTCTTCATTTCTTTTATTTTCTCTAGTACTTGAATTTTCAATTATTCATAGTATATACTGTCATTTTAACTGAGGCACACTAACTGTTTGATGCTTTGCATCACCCAAGTTTGACTCACCCACCATTTTTACTAAGAGGGTGTTCACTTTGGCTTTGGAAATTGTCTGTGTTGTGTATCACAGGCAGGAGAGGAGCTGTAACCTCTTACAATTCTGAACCTTAGAGGAAATTTCTAAGATTGAAAAGAGAGGCAGTGGCAAGAGGAAAATGAGTAGTTGGTGAAGAAGATGAAGAAGAGAATCCAACCCAAAACATGGAGGGTGAAGCACACAATCATCAAGAGGAGGTTGTTGGTAATCACGCCTCCAAAAGAAAGAAGAGTGCTAGGCTCTTTTATCAATCCCAACCCTGGGAATTGTGGAAGCAGCATCTTGAGACCTACCATACATGCCAAGAACATTGAGCTCAAACCACAGCTAATCACCCTTGTTCAAAATAACTGCTCATTTGGAGGAAATGCTCAAGAAGATCCAAATCAACATCTGTCCACCTTCATGAGAATCTGTGACACTGTGAAAGCTAATGGCGTTCACCCTGACACTTATAGACTGCTTTTGTTCCCTTTTTATCTTAGGGACAAAGCATACAAGTGGCTCAAATCCTTCCCGAAGGAGAGTTTGACAACTTGGGAGAACTGGTGAACAAGTTCCTGGAAATATTCTACACTCCCCAAAGAATTATCAATTTAAGGACTGAGGTACAAACCTTCAGATAACAAGATGGAGAGACTCTCTATGAAGCTTGGGAGAGGTAAAAAGAGCTGACAATGAGATGTCCTCCGGATATGTTTAATGAGTGGGTACAGTTGCACATTTTCTATGAAGGACTGTCTCAAGAGGCAAAGAAGGCCTTAGATCATTCTTCATGAGGTTCCCTCAATACCAAAAAGACCATTGAGGAGGCCATAGATATCATAGAAACTGTGGCCAATAACGAGTACTTCTATGCATTTGATAGGAACCTAAGGAGGGGAGTGATGGAGCTAAACCAGATAGATGCTCTGCTTGCTCAAAAAAAAGTGATCATAGCCCAATTGGCAGCTCTCACCAAGAAAATAGAGAAAAATCAGGTCTCAGTAATTAACACTCAAGCACCAGTCCAAGAAGGGACTAGTCCAGAAGGTGAGTATGACTGGGAGCAGGCCAATTATGTGAACAATCCAGCCAGACAACCATACGATCCCTATGCTAAAACCTACAATCCAAGATGGAAGAACCACCCAAACTTTTGGTGGGGAAACCAACAAAACCAAGCCCAAGATCACATGCCATACAACTCTAACCAATACAACAACCCCAACCATCAACCAAACTATCATAGATCTTACCGCAACTCACATAATGCCCCTTTCCAACCCAATCAACAATCACACGGCAACCATCTTCAAAATCCAACCAATCGCAATATATCTTCTTCAACTTCACAACCATGTGATGACAGTGACAAATTCGCAAGGTCAGAGGCCATACTTGCAAAGATGGCAGAAGAAGCAGCAGCGATAAAAGCAAAAACTGACAAGAAGTTGGAGGCATACCAAGAAGAAGTCAGATCAATTTAAACAACCAAGGAGCAACAATCACAAAATTGGAAGCACAATTTAGATATTGATAAACTCCAATTTTGTGGTTTATCTTGTGCTTATTTTAGGGGATTTTATCACCTTTTCCCATATTTATTCAATGAAATAGCATGGTTTTGTAATTCCCCCTTAATTTGTGCTTGAGTGTAAAAACATGCTTTTTAGGCCCTTAAATTGGTGATTTTAATTCACTTTAATTCCATTCGATGCCTTGATGTGTTTGTTGAGTGATTTCAGGTTCATAAGGCAAGTATCCGATGGATAAAATGAAGAGAAACGCATGCAAAAGGGAGAATTCATGAAGAAATGAGCTGTTGGAGAATTAAGGGCCACGCGCACGTGTCATGCACGCGTACGCATGCATTGCCGATTTTGCAAGCGATGCGCATGCACCCTACACGTTTACGCGTGGATAGGAGTTTTTGCCATCGATGCCCACGCGTCACCCACGCGTACGCATGACGCTCGGCACGTGAGCCACTTAAAGTGAAATCGCTGGGGGCGATTTCTGAGCTGCCCAGGCCCAATTCCAACTCATTCTGAGGGTATTTGATGCAGAATTGAAGATTGAGCAAAGGGGAAGCACTTAGTTGTAGAATAGCATCATGTAGCTGAGTTTCTAGAGAGAGAAGCTCCATCTTCTCTCTAGAATTAGGTTTCTTAGGCTTATTTCCATCTTAGATCTAGGTTTTGATTATTGTTCTCATCTTGTTTTCTTTACAATTTCATGCTTCTACACTTTGATTCTCTTAGTTTTCATGTTAATTTCCCTTTTTTTTTGCCTATTTTATGTTAATGAACTCTTGTTGGATTTGGTTTACATTTAATAAAATTTGATGTTTGATGTTTCTTTTATTGATGATTTGAGTTGTGAATTTACTTCCCTTGCAATTTGTAGTTGTTAGATTTTAGTATTCTTACACATTTCCTATGCTTTTCATTTATACCCACTAAGTGTTTGACAAAATGCTTGGTTGGGCATTAGAGTAGATTTTGAGCATTCTTGGCTTGGAAAGAGTAATTGGGCAACCTTGAGGCATTAATACCCAATTTAGATTGGTGATCTAGAGTTGTTAGTTAATATCATCTCCGTTGACTCTAATCTCTTGCTAATTCAATTAGTGAGTTGATTAGGATTTTTGGATTGAGATTAGCTAGTCTTGTTTGACTTTCTCTCGTGGAAGATAATTCACACCTTCTTCCAATATTGGAGATGACGAAATAAGATAAATTCTTGTTAAGTATCGTTGTGATTAATGACTAGGATAGAAAGCCTATGATCTCAACCTTTGCCATGAATGTCTCTCCTTATTAATTACTTTCTTTAGTTGTTTCCTTATTTTCTTGTCATTTAAATTCTTGCCCATCTAATTTCTTGCCTTTTTATCAATCAAACCCCTTGTTCTTCATAGCCAATAATTGAGCACTTCATTGCAATTCCTTGTGAGACGACCCGAGGTTTAAATACATCGGTTAATTCTTATTGGGGTTTGTACATGTGACAAAACCAATCTAAATTTAATGTAAGAGTTGTTTGTTGGTTTGGAGCTATGTTTACAACGAAGTTCTTGTTTCTATAAGAGAAATTTTAGACCGACAATAATTAGCACGTAGCAAATTTACGGCGCCGTTGCCGGGGAGTTGCAATGGTGCTATGTTATTGGCTATTGTATATATTGTGAATAGCTCGATTTTTGGTATGTTTGTTGGTCTTTGCTAGTTGTAGGACTTTATCTTATTTATTTCTTGTTAGCTTTTGCTTTTATTTTCTCCTTAACCATGAATTCTCATCACTTTGGCTATGAGTTTGGTTCAAATAATGTTGTAGGAAATGGAAGCTTTAATGAGGACATGCATCAAGGATTTGGAAATCAAAACTTGACAAGAGTGCTAGGGGACATGACTACTCTCCTCATGGAGATACGCAAGGACCAAAAGACATTTTATGCCATCCAAGCCGTTCAAGCGCTACCCCAACATGACTACTCTTCGAACTCTTATGGGTATAATCCTAATCCTAATGCATACCAATCTAATGTATGTAATGACCCTTATTGTGATTGTCAACCACAACCCCACATACATATGAACCCCCTCCTCAATATAGCCCTTCACCATACTCACAAGCCTCATACCACCATTCACCTCCATATGATCCTAACCCATACCCACCATACCAACCACCATATGAACCATATCTAGAGTCACCACCATTCCAACACCAATTCTCCCAAGAACCACAAATACCACATACGCCACCTCAAGACTTTCACCAACATGGACCACCTTCCAACTATAATACCTTCCCTTTCAAACATTGAACCCTCTCTTCCACCACCGCCCTCCGATGAAGCCTCTATGCTAGAACTAAGAGACATTGACTCTCATATCCAAAGGCAACAAGAGCGGACAGAAAAGGAGTTTAACGAGCTAGAAGCCAAAATGGCTATCATGGTAGAAGCTGTTGGAAACATGATCTCATCCCGCCTAAGCCTATGCGATCAAGGCACTTCCATTGTTGAATGTGAAGAAGCATCCAAGGAGCTTAGCAACGAAGTGAACTTGAAGCTCCAAGGTGAAGAAGAGGAGTTAAGGCAAGAAGTGCGACAAGAGGAGAAGGTAGAGATTATTGGACTAAAGGACGTAGTGGTTGGATGTTTAGGATATGTTGAATACATAGAGGAATCTCAAGTTAATGATAAAGAGGAGAGTGATGTCAAGGAAATGGATAGAAAGTTGAGGGAAATTGATCAAGAAGGGGATTCCATCATTAGTGATTTTTTGTCCACATTGATCAATCCCCTTGATGATCTTGTTGAACCTTCTTTCATTGGATTAAAAGGCAACATTGAGGAGGATGCGCAACCTCCAAGGCAAGTTGTGAGTGAAGAATTGGAAGAAGTATTCCAAGCAACAAGCCCTCCTATCTATGACGATTCTGCCTCAACATATGACCCTTTTGAGCTTGATGAGTCCTTCCCCACTATGTTTGGAAGTGATGAGGAGGTAGACTTCACTAAACCCCCTATTTATGATTTGAGTGATGGGGAATAGATAGAAGAAATTGGTGAAGAAAAATGTGAACTTGAGGAAGCTTGGCAAGAGATAGAGTTTGAAGAACTTTGCCACAAGGTGGAAGCCTCTATAAGAGGATGGACGGGAGTAGAACATGCTTTGTCAAAACTATTGGGAACTCCTCCACCTAGGTTGTCATCTAATCCTTCAATTGAGTGGGTAAAACTTCTAACTCTTAGCTTTATTATCCCACTTGAATTTGGTTTGCTTGAAACGGATGGCCAACTTAGGGCATTTTGTGGAATTAAGCATAAGAGGAGGATGTTTAGTGGATGGCATTGTAAGTCTAGGCTTATTATGGTTGGAAGCTCGAAATTGAAGAGCATGGATCGGTGTAGTGATCAATTGAATGGGTCTAGGAGGATAGTTTGGTGTCTTCATGAGAATTCAGCCTCTCTACCACCCGAACGGAATCATATCTTGGGAAGGACCTCACCCAAGCTTGGTAAATGATGGTGTATTTTTGGAAAACGAATTCCAAACACCTAAAACTCACCGGCAAGTGTACCGGGTCGCATCAAGTAATAATAACTCACATGAGTGAGGTCGATCCCACAGGAATTGAAGGATTGAGCAATTTTAGTTTAGTGGTTGATTTAGTCAAGTGAATCAAGTGTTAGTTTGAGTGGTTTGTAATTGACAGAAGCTAAATTTGTATGAACTGTAAAGGGGGAGGGAAGAATTGCAGTAAATTAAAGACAACAGAAAGTAAAAGTGATGAATCTTAAAGAACAAGTAAATTAAATTGCAGAAGCTTAGATTGCAAGAAATGTAAATGACTGAATCTTAAAGTGCAAGGAATATAAATTGCTTGAAATGTAAAAGGGTTCAGGGAGCTAGGATTGTAGAAATTTAACAATCACAAGTGAATTGCAACAACCAGAAGAGCAAAAGATGAATTAAATTGAAGTAGATCTCAAATAGAAAAGTAAAAATACTTGAAGAATTAAAACAGAAAGTAAATGTAGCTTAATTACAGAAGTTAAAAGAGAAATTGAAGATCTCAGGAGTGGAAGAGACTAGAAAACAAGTCTAGATCTCGAATCCTTCCTTGATCCAACAAGAACAATTGCAAAAGAAAATAGAAAAGTAAATTACAGAAGAAGTAAAAGAGTGAAAGCAGTAAACAGAATTTGCAATCAAATCAAAGTTCTTAGAATTATGCAGAAAGATAAAACAAGAGATCTCAAGGTGAGATTGAAATAGAATTTCTTCAATTCTTCACCCAAAATCCCAGACAAGAAGTAAAGAGTGCTCAAGCAAGAACAACGAAGAAGAGAGATCAATTCTTCTTCCAAATTATCCAAGATCCAAATTCAAAGTAAAAACTCTAAAAATTCTAAAATGAAAATTCTCAAAGAAGCCAAAGGTCCTAACTAAATCAAACTAGCTTCTTTTTATACACTTTCTATTCTTGGATTTTAGAATTTGGATGGACTTTTTAATTTGGTGAAGAATTGAATTAAATTGGATTTTTAATTGACTTTTCAGCCCATATGTTACTCCCAGTGGAGTGCTCTGCTCTTGTGGGGAGCGGAGCATCAATGCTTGTGTTGGAGCTCTTTGTTGCGTGCCAAGTTGGGGAGCATTCAAGATAGCGCTCCGCTCTTGTGAGGAGCGGAGCATTGTGGCTTGTGTTGGCATGTCTTGCGCGCATCAAGTCCTCCTGGCCGTGTCAAGTTGTGCGCTCCAAGCTTCCCTGGCTGTGTCAAGCTTGTGCAAGGAATGAAGAGAGTAGCGCTCTGCTCTCTTTGGAAGCGGAGCATTGGCACTTCCAAGGGAAGGTCCTTGGTTCGATTCTTGCTGGAGGCATGCTGGCTCTTTTTCTTTATGAAGGAAACAAGGGTGGCGCATGCATTGAGTGGGAGTGTCTTGGGTTCAAAACTTGGGGGATGCCTTTGGCCAATTTTTGGCTTATTTCCTTTGTGAGTAGCGCTCCCCCACTCCCCCTTGCTCATGAGTTTGAGCCTTGTAGCCTTCACTAGCAAACTTCTTCCTTGAATTTATTTTTGAGTGAAGCCCGATAATGCTCTTGGCAAGAGCGGAGCATCATTATTCTCCCCTCTCTTTCTTGGTTCAAAATTGTGCTCCGCTCTCAAGGAGAGTGTAGCATCCAAGCTTGCATCCTTGGTTCTTTGTTGTGCTCCCAGTAGAGTGTTGTGGCTTGCCTCCTTCATTGTTCCACGCCTCTTTGTTTCTTTTGCCACATTCTTCTCTTCCTTGGGCCACGCTTCTTAGGCCATGCTTTCTTATTTTCTTCTTTTCTTCACCTACAAGTAATCAAAACAACCAATCAAAGTATCACCAAATTCACAAGGTTTATAAATCATTTAAATATCAATTAAATTTAGCTTAAACCTCATGATTTAATATCAATTAAATGGTGGTTGATTGATTCAAAGAAACCATGCAATTCCATTCCAAATTACTTACTTACAATGCAAGAAAGTGCATAAAACCTAATAAAAATAAAGAAAAAGACTAGTAAAACAAGGCTAACATGACTTGTTGATGAGCAGATTATTTATACGCTTTTTGGCATTGTTTTTACATAGTTTTCAGTATAATTTAGTTAGTTTTTAGTATATTTTTATTATTTTTTAATTAAAATTCACATTTCTGGACTTTACTATGAGCTTGTGTGTTTTTCTGTGATTTCAGGTAATTTCTGGCTGAAATTGAGGGACCTGAGCAAAAATCAGATTCAGAGGTTGAAGAAGGACTGCAGATGCTGTTGGATTCTGACCTCCCTGCACTCAAAGTGAATTTTCTGGAGCTACAGAACTTCAAATGGCTTGCTCTCAATTGCGTTGGAAAGTAGACATCCAGGGCTTTCCAGAAATATATAATAGTCCGTACTTTGATTAAGGATAGACGACGTAAACTAGCGTTGAACGCCAGTTCCATGCTGCATTCTAGAGTCAAACGCCAAAAAAAGGTTGCAAAGTAGAGTTAAACGCCAGAAACAGGTTACAAACTGGCGTTCAACTCCAAGAAAGACCTCTACACATGTATAGCTCAATGCTCAGCCCAAACACACACCAAGTGGGCCCCAGAAGTGGATTTCTACATTATTTACTCATTTCTGTAAACCCTAGTAACTACTTTAGTATAAATAGGACTTTTTACTATCTTTGTAGGGATCTTTGATCAGTTTTATGCTATCTTAGACTTTCATGGGGGCTGGCCTTTCGGCCATGGCTGGACCATTATCACTTATGTATTTTCAAACGGTAGAGTTTCTACACACCATAGATTAAGGTGTGGAGCTCTGTTGTTCCTCATGAATTAATACAAAGTACTACTATTTTTCTATTCAATTCAAGCTTATTCCTATTCTAAGATATCCATTCGCACCCAAGAACATGATGAATGTGATGATTATGTGACGCTCATCATCATTCTCACTTATGAACGCGTGCCTGACAAACACTTCCGTTCTACATGTAAACAAGCTAGAATGAATATCTCTTGGATATCTAATACAGAGGACCGAGTCCGAGATATTAGAATCTTCGTGGTATAAGTTAGAACCCATGGATGGCCATGCTTGAGATCCGGAAAGTCTAAACCTTGTCTGTGGTATTCCGAGTAGGATCTGGGAATGGATGGCTGTGACGAGCTTCAAACTCGCGAGTGCTGGGCGTAGTGACAGACGCAAAAGGATAGTAAATCTTATTCTAGTATGATCGAGAACCGACAAATGATTAGCCATGCAGTGATAGCGCATTGGACCATTTTCACAGAGAGGATGGGATGTAGCCATTGACAACGGTGATGCCCTACATAAAGCTTGCCATGGAAAGGAGTAGGAATGGTTGGATGAAGACAGCAGGAAAGCAGAGGTTCAGAGGAACGAAAGCATCTCTATACGCTTATCTGAAACTCTCACCAATGAATTACATAAGTATCTCTATCATATTTTAATTATCTTTTAGTACACTATAATCTCTTAATACATTTGAATCCGCCTGACTGAGATTTACAAGGTGACCATAGCTTGCTTCAAGCCAACAATCTCCGTGGGATCGACCCTTACTCATGTAAGGTTTATTACTTGGACGACCCAGTGCACTTGCTGGTCAGCTGTGCGAAGTTGTGACAAAGATTTAAGATCATGAACATGCATATAAAGTTTTCAGCGCCATTACCAAGGAATGGAACCGTCACGATTTCTGCGCACCAAGTTTTTGGCGCCGTTGCCGGAGATTGTTCGACTTTGGATAACTGACGGTTCATCTTGTTGCTCAGATTAGGTAACTTTATTTTAATTTTAACCTTTTTGTTTTTTTTATTCTTATTTTCGTAAAATCAAAAAAAATTTATAAAATCATAAAATCAAAAATATTTTTGTGTTTCTTGTTTGAGTCTAGAGTCAAGTTTTAAGTTTGGTGTCAATTTCATCTTTTTAATTTTCTAAAAATTATTTTTGAAAATTTCATGCATTGCATTCTTCATGATCTTCAAGTTGTTCTTGGCCAGTCTTCTTGTTTGATCTTCATATTTTCTTGTTTTGTGTCTTTTCTTGTTTTTCATATGCATTTTCAATTTGTTAATGACTAAAGAATAAAAATTTTTAAGTTTGGTGTCTTGCATGTTTTCTTTTCTTGAAAATTTTTTAAAAATAAGTTCTTGTTGTTCATCTTGACATTCATAGTGTTCTTGGATGTATCACATGTTTTGATCCAAAATTTTCATGCATTGAGTCTTTGGGTTGTTTTTCTCTTTCTTCATTGAAAATTCAAAAATAAAAAAAATCAAAAAAATATCTTCGTCTTATTTCACTCATAATTTTCGAAAATTTGATTTGATTTAGTCAAAAAATTTTTAAATTTAGTTATTTCTTATGAGTCAAATCAAATTTTCAATTTAAAAATTTTATCTTTTTCAAATCTTTTTCAAAAATCAAATCTTTTTCAATTTTCTTTCATAATTTTCGAAAATTCCAAATGATTTTCAAAAATCTTTTCCTTATTTTGTTTCATAATTTCAAATCTTTACTAACAATTAATGTGATTGATTCAAAAAAATATTAAGTTTGTTACTTGCCTAGTAAGAAAGGCTCAATCTTTAAACTCTAGAATCATATCTTTATAGTTTCTTGTTAGTCAAGTAATCAACTTTGATTTCAAAAATCAAATCTTTTCAAAATTCTTTTTCAAATCTTTTTCAAATTAAGTTTCAATCATATCTTTTTCAAAATCAATTTCAAAATCTTTTCTAACTTATTATCTTTTCAAAATTTGATTTTCAAATCTTTTTCAATTAACTACTTGCCTTTTTGTTTGATTTTAAAAGTTTACTATTTCAATCATATCTTTTTCAAAACTACCTAACTAATTCTCTCTCTATTTTTCGAAAATCACCTTCCTCTTTTTCAAAATTCGTTTAATTAACTAATTGTTTTAAATTTTAATATTATTTTTCTTTTTAATTTTTGAATTTCATTTTAATTTTAAATTAAAAACAAAAATTATTTTCATTTTATTTTATTTAATTTTCGAAAATTCCTCTCTCTCACCTCCTTTTAATTATTTATTTATTTATTAACACTCCACTTCACCCAAAATTCGAACACCATCTTCCTCTCTTTGTTCGAGTTTTTTCTCTTCTTCTTCTTACATTATTCTCTTCTTATACTCACATAAAGGAATCTCTATACTGTGACATAGAGGATTCCATATTTTCTTTTGTGTTCTCTTTTTTTTCATATGAGCAGGAACAAGGATAAGAACATTCTTGTTGAAGCTGATCCTGAACCTGAAAGGACTCTGAAGAGGAAGCTAAGGGAAGCTAAAGCCCAACTCTCTGGAGAAAATCTGACAAAAATTTTTGAAAAAGAAGACAACATGGCCGAAAATAATAACAATGCAAGGAAGATGCTTGGTGACTTTACCACACCAAATTCCAATTTACATTGAAGAAGCATCTCAATTCCTGCCATTGGAGCAAACAACTTTGAGCTTAAACCTCAATTAGTTTCTTTGATGCAACAGAACTGCAAGTTTCATGGATTTCCATCTGAAGATCCTTTTCAGTTCTTAACTGAGTTCTTGCAGATCTGTGGTACTGATAAGACCAATGGGATTGATCCTGAGGTCTACAGGCTTATGCTTTTCCCATTTGCTGTAAGAGATAGAGCTAGAATATGGTTAGACTGTCAACCTAAGGATAGCCTGAACTCTTGGGATAAACTGGTCACGACTTTCTTAGCCAAGTTCTTTCCTCCTCAAAAGCTTAGTAAGCTTAGAGTGGATGTTCAAACCTTTAGACAAAAGGAAGGTGAATCCCTTTATGAAGCTTGGGAGAGATACAAGGAACTGACCAAAAGGTGTCTTTCTGACATGCTTTCAGAATGGACCATCCTGGATATATTCTATGATGGTCTACCTGAGTTATCAAAGATGTCACTGGACCATTCTGCAGGTAGATCTATTCACCTAAAGAAAACGCCTGCAGAAGCTCAAGAACTCATTGACATGGTTGCAAATAACCAGTTCATGTACACTTCTGAAAGGAATCTTGTGAATAATGGGATGCCCATGAGGAAGGGAGTTCTTGAAATTGATACTCTGAATGCCATATGGGCTCAGAATAAAATATTAACTCAGCAAGTCAATATGATCTCTCAGAGTCTGAATGGATTGAAGGAATCATCCAACAGTACTAAAGAGGCATCTTCTGAAGAAAAAGCTTATGATCTTGAGAACCCTGCAATAGCAGAGGTGAATTACATGGGTGAACCCTATGGAAACACCTATAATCCCTCATGGAGAAATCATCTAAATTTCTCATGGAAGGATCAACAAAAGCATCAACAAGGCTTTAACAATGGTGGAAGAAACAGGTTTAGCAATAGCAAGCCTTTTCCATCATCCACTTAGCAAAAGACAGAGAGCTCTGAGCAGGATCCATCTAGCTTAGCAAACATAGTCTCTGATCTATCTAAGGCCACTCTAAGTTTCATGAATGAAATGAGGTCCTCCATTAGAAATTTGGAGGCACAAGTGGGCCAGCTGAGTAAAAGGGTCACTGAAACCCCTCCCAGTACTCTCCCAAGCAATAAAGAAGATAATCCAAAAAGAGAGTGCAAGGCCATTGATTTAACCATCATGGCCGAACCTACAAGGGAGGGAGAGGACACGAATCCCAGTGAGGAAGACATCTTGGGACATCTAGTGATCAACAAGGAGTTTCCCTCTGAGGAACCAAAGGAATCTAAGGCTCATCTAGAGACCATATAGATTCCATTGAACCTCCATATGCCATTCATGAGCTCTGATGAGTATTCTTCTTCTGAAGAGAATGAAGATGTCACTGAAGAGCAAGTTGCCAAGTACCTTGGTGCAATCATGAAGTTGAATGCCAAATTATATGGTAATGAGACTTGGGAAGATGAACCTCCCTTGCTCATCAATAAACTAAGTGATCTGGATCAACTGAGATTGCCTAAGAAGAAACAGGATCCTGGAAAGTTCTTAATACCTTGTACCATAGGCACCATGACCTTTGAGAAGGCTCTATGTGACCTTGGATCAGGGATAAACCTCATGCCACTCTCTGTAATGGAGAAACTGGGAATCTTTGAGGTGCAAGCTACAAGAATCTCATTAGAGATGGCAGACAACTCCAGAAAATAGGCTTATAGACAAGTATAGGACATGCTAGTAAAGGTTAAAGGCCTTTAAATCCCTGCTGATTTCATAATCCTAGACACTGGGAAGGATGAGGATGAATCCATTATCCTTGGAAGACCCTTCCTAGCCACAGCAAGAGCTGTGATTGATGTGGACAGAGGAGAATTGATCCTTCAACTGAATGAGGACAACCTTGTGTTTAAAACTCAAGGATCTCCTTCTGTAACCACAGAGAGGAAGCATGAAAAGCTTCTCTCACTTCAGAGTCAACCAAAGCCCCCAAAGTCAAACTCTAAGTTTGGTGTTGGGAGGCTACAACCAAACTCTAAGTTTAGTGTTGAACCCCCACATTCAAACTCTAAGTTTAGTGTTGGGAGGTTCCAACCTTGCTCTGAACATATGTGAGGCTCCATGAGAGGTCACTGTCAAGCTATTGACATTAAAGAAGCGCTTGTTGGGAGGCAACCCAATGTTATCTAATTATATTTATTTATTTTCCATTGTTACTTTATGTTTTCTTTTGGTTGATGATCATGTGAAGTCACAAAAACTACTGAAAAATCAAAAACAGAGTGAAAAATGGAATGAAAAATAGCACACCCTGGAGGAGAACAGTCTGGCATTTAAACGCTAGAAACACTCATCTATCTGGCGTTTAACGCCAGAAACAAGCACCAAGCTGGCATTTAACGCCAAGAACAAGCATCTACCTGGCGTTAAATGCCAGAACAGAGCATGGAAGTGGCGTTTAATGCCAGAAATGGGCAGCAGTCTGCCGTTAAACGCCAGGATTGCATGTATAGGGTGTTTTACACGTCTAAAGGGTACAGGGATCAAAAATCCTTGACACCTCAGGATCTGTGGACCCCACAGGATCCCCACCTAACCCTATTCTCTTCTCTTCACACTTTTTCATAACTCTCTTCCCCAAATGCCCTTCACCAATCACTTCAATCACTCTTTCCCATCACCCCCTTACTACTCACATCCATCTTCTCTTCCCCATAAACCCCACCTACCTTCAAATTCAAAATATTTTCCCTTCCAAACCCAACCCTAAATGGCCGAACCTTAAACCCCTCCCCACTTCTATATAAACCCCTCATTCCTTCTTCTATTTCACACAACACAACCCTCCCTCCTTCCACTTGGCTGAAACCTACTCTCTCTCCCTCTCCCCCATTTCTCTTCTTCTTCTACTTCCTTCTTTCTTCTTTTGCTCGAGGACGAGCAAACATTTTAAGTTTGGTGTGGTAAAAGCATAGCTTTTTGTTTTTCCATAACCATTTATGGCACCTAAGGCCAGAGAAACCTCTAGAAAGGGGAAAGGGAAGGCAATTGCTTCCACCTCTGAGTCATGGGAGATGGAGAGATTCATCTCAAAGGTCCATCAAGACTACTTCTATGAAGTTGTAGCCAAGAAGAAAGTGATCCCTGAGGTTCCTTTCAAGCTCAAGAAGAATAAGTATCCGGAGATCTGACTTGAAATCCAAAGAAGAGGTTGGGAAGTTCTCACCAACCCCATTCAACAAGTCAGAATCCTAATGGTTCAAGAGTTCTATGCAAACACATGGATCACAAGGAACCATGATCAAAGTGTGAACCCAATTCCAAAGCATTGGCTTACTGTGGTTCGGGGAAAATACTTAGATTTCAGTCTGGAAAATGTAAGGCTGGCATTCAACTTGCCAATGATGGAAGAGAACGCACGCCCCTACACAAGAAGGGTCAACTTTGATCAAAGGTTGGACCAAGTCCTCATAGACATATGTGAGGAAGGAGCTCAATGAAAAATTGACTCAAGAGGCAAGCAGGTTCAACTAAGAAGGCATGACCTCAAACCAGTGGCTAGGGGATGGCTAGAGTTCATTCAACGCTCAATCATTCCTACTAGTAACCGGTCTGAAGTTACTATAGACCGGGCCATCATGATCCATAGTATCATGATTGGAGAGGAGGTGGAAGTTCATGAGATTATACCTCAAGAACTTCACAAGGTGGCTGACAAGTCCTCCACTTGGGCAAGGTTAGCCTTTCCTCACCTCATATGCCACCTCTTCAATTCAGCTGGAATTGGCGTAGACGGAGATATCCTCATTGAAGAGGATAAGCCCATCACTAAGAAAAGGATGGAGCAAATAAGAGATCGTGGACCTCAACATGAGCATGAGGAGATTCCTCACCATGAAATCCCTGAGATGCCTCAGGGGATGCACTTTCCTCCACAGAATTATTGGGAACAAATCAACACTTTCCTAGGAGAATTAAGTTCCAACATAGGACAACTAAGGGTAGAGCATCAAGAGCACTCCATCATCCTCCATGAAATTAGAGAATATCAAAGAGCTATGAGGGAGGAGCAAGAAAGACAAGGAAGAGACATAGAGGAGCTCAAGAGCACCATTGGTTCTTCAAGGAGAGGAAGACGCCACCCTCACTAAGGTGGACTCATTCCTTAATCTCCTTGTCTATTTATTTCCTGTTTTTCGATTTCTGAGCTTTATGTTTATTTATATTTGTGTCTTATTACATGATCATTAGTGTCTAAGTGTCCATGCCTTAAAGTTATGAATATGAATCCAGCACCTCTCTTGAATGAAAACTGTTCTAAAAACAAAAGAACAAGAAGTACATGGTTTTGAATTCATCCTTGAAACTAGTTTAATTATTTTGATGTGGTGGCAATACTTTTTGTTTTCTGAATGTATGCTTGAACAGTGCATATGTCTTTTGAAGTTGTTGTTTATGAATGTTAAATATGTTGGCTCTTGAAAGAATGATGACAAGGAGAATTGTTATTTGAAAATCTGAAAAATCATAAAAATGATTCTTGAAGCAAGAAAAAGCAGTGAATACAAAAGCTTGCAGAAAAAAAAATAGGAAAAAAAATTAGAAAAAGAAAAAGCAAGCAGAAAAAGCCAAAAGCTCTTTAAACCAAAAGGCAAGAGCAAAAAGCCAATAGCCATTAAAACCAAAAGGCAAGGGTAAATAAAAAGGATCCAAGGCTTTGAGCATCAGTGGATAGGAGGGCCTAAAGGAATAAAATCCTGGCCTAAGCGGCTAAACCAAGCTATCCCTAACCATGTGCTTGTGGCGTGAAGGTGTCAAGTGAAAACTTGAGACTGAGCGGTTAAAGTCAAGGTCCAAATCAAAAAAAGATTGTGCTTAAGAACCCTGGACACCTCTGATTTGGGACTATAGCAAAGCTGAGTCACAATATGAGAAGTTTCACCCAATTATGTGTCTGTGGCATTTATGTATCCGGTGGTAATACTGGAAAACAAAGTGCTTAGGGCCACGGCCAAGACTCATAAAGTAGCTGTGTTCAAGAATCAACATACTGAACTAGGAGAATCAATAACACTATCTGAACTCTGAGTTCCTATAGATGCCAATCATTCTGAACCTCAATGGATAAAGTGAGATGCCAAAACTATTCAAGAGGCAAAAAGCTAAAAGTCCCGCTCATCTGATTAGAGCTAAGTTTCATTGATATTTTGGAATTTATAGTATATTCTCTTCTTTTCATCCTATTTGATTTTCAGTTTCTTGGGGACAAGCAACAATTTAATTTTGGTGTTGTGATGAGCGGATAATTTATACGCTTTTTGGCATTGTTTTTACATAGTTTTAAGTATAATTTAGTTAGTTTTTAGTATATTTTTATTAGTTTTTAATTAAAATTCACATTTCTGGACTTTACTATGAGTTTCTGTGTTTTTCTGTGATTTCAAGTAATTTCTGGCTGAAATTGAGGGACTTGAGCAAAAATCAGATTCAGAGGTTGAAGAAGGACTGCAGATGCTGTTGGATTCTAACCTCCCTGCACTCAAAGTGGATTTTCTGGGGCTACAGAACTCCAAATGGCGCGATCTCAATTGCGTTGGAAAGTAGACATCTAGGGATTTCCAGAAATATATAATAGTCCATACTTTGATTAAGGATAGATGACGTAAATTGGCATTGAACGCCAGTTCCATGCTGCATTCTGGAGTCAAACGCCAGAAACAGGTTGCAAAGTGGAGTTAAACGCCAGAAACAGGTTACAAACTGGCGTTCAACTCCAAGAAAGATCTCTACACGTGTAAAGCTCAATGCTCAGCCCAAGCACACACCAAGTGGGCTCCGGAAGTAGATTTCTGCATTATTTACTCATTTCTGTAAACCCTAGTATCTAGTTTAGTATAAATAGAACTTTCTACTATCTTTGTAGGGATCTTTGATCATTTTTATGCTATCTTAGACTTTCATGGGGGCTGGCCATTCGGCCATGCCTGGACCATTATCACTTATGTATTTTCAAACGGTAGAGTTTCTACACACCATAGATTAAGGTGTGGAGCTCTGCTTTTCCACATGAATTAATACAAAGTACTACTGTTTTTCTATTCAATTCAAGCTTATTCCTATTCTAAGAAATCCATTCGCACCCAAGAACATGATGAATGTGATGATTATGTGACGCTCATCATCATTCTCACTTATGAACGCGTGCCTGACAAACACTTCCGTTCTACATGTAAACAAGCTAGAATGAATATATCTTGGATATCTAATACAGAGGACCGAGTCCGAGATATTAGAATCTTCGTGGTATAAGTTAGAACCCATGGATGGCCATTCTTGAGATTCGAAAAGTCTAAACCTTGTCTGTGGTATTCTGAGTAGGATCTGGGAAGGGATGGTTGTGACGAGCTTCAAACTCGCGAGTGCTGGGCATAGTGACAGACGCAAAAGGATAGTAAATCCTATTCCAGTATGATCGAGAACCGACAGATGATTAGCCATGCAGTGACAGCGCATTGGACCATTTTCACAGAGAGGATGGGATGTAGCCATTGACAACGGTGATGCCCTACATAAAGCTTGCCATGGAAAGGAGTAGGAATTGTTGGATGAAGATAGCAGGAAAGCAGAGGTTCAGAGGAACGAAAGCATCTCTATATGCTTATCTGAAACTCTCACCAATTAATTACATAAGTATCTCTATCCTATTTTAATTATCTTTTAGTACACTATAATCTCTTAATACATTTGAATCCGCCTGACTTAGATTTACAAGGTGACCATAGCTTGCTTCAAGCCGACAATCTCCGTGGCATCGACCCTTACTCACGTAAGGTTTATTACTTGGACGACCCAGTGCACTTGCTGGTCAGCTATGCGAAGTTGTGACAAAGAATTAAGATTATGAACGTGCATATAAAGTTTCAGCGCCGTTACCAAGGAATGGAACCGTCACGATTTCTGCGCACCACTTGTCATCACAACACCAAACTTAAAACTTGCTTGTCCCCAAGCAAGCATTAAACTTAAGAGAAGATAAAATGAAATAGAGAAGTATACATGTCCTTATTAAGCAGATAGTTGAACTTGGTTCATGGGGTTTCATGCAGATCAATAGTAGCTCATTTATTACTTGCTGTTAACAAACAATGTTTCCTCAAGTGTTCACTAAGGTTGCTGCTACAATGCCTTACTTTTTGCTTATTTACCTTGTTAAATTTTTCCTTCTTTCTTTTGCTTAGAGAGCTTATTACTTATTGAAGGCTTGGTGGCAGATGTTGCAGTAGCCTTTGGCTTAATTATACTCAACATTCCTTCACCACAGACACATGGCTCACCTTTTTCTTCCTAGGATCATTGATGCCCAGCATCTCTTTGGATAACTAAGTGTTTTGTAGCTAGGTTGCTCTTTATTGAGGACTTTCAGTTGGCAATCCAAATCAGTTGATCTAAGTGGCCAAGTTTTGAAATACTCCTTAGAACTTACTTGTCCAATCATATCCTAGTACACAAACACCACAGGCATATGTCCTAGGGTCCAAGCTATTGGTGTCTAGCCTTATTGTTTGTTTCTTTGCCACTTTTTGGCTTTTCTATTTCTTTTTCTTTCTGTTTTGATTTATTTTCAAGGGATTTTTATTAGTTGAAGGATCATAGCAGCAAACTAGCTTAAGCTTCAAGTAACATGTCATTATGCAGCAATTATTTTGTGAGCTAACAATTGAATCAAACACATACCACCACTAACTTTCATCTTCACTTTTGCAACATTGAACAATTACTTTTCTAAATTAAACATCTCTCCTTTATTCAAACAGCAAGGGAAACAAAGCAAAATACTCAAGCTAATGAAGGATGACAATTATTATGCAGATGACTTTTTCTAGCAAAAATTATGCAGATAGCTTTCTTTAGCATGTACTTCCACTTGCAACTAAATGAACATTCTAGCCAGACATAAAGAAATCCCTTAATTAAAACATTTCATAACAACAAGGATCAAGTGTAAATACAACCTGTTGGGTTGCAGCTTTTCATTCTTCCTTCTATTATGCCACTCTTGAGTCATAATGCAAATGTTCTTTAATTGATTGGCTGTTTTCCTGCATACTCCTCAAATGTTGCTTGCTTTTCAAGCCCTTTAGATATCCGGTTAATATGCAAAGTTTATTTGTGGGCTTTTGAACTTATTTTGGTGCGTGAACACCAAACTTAGTTCCTCACCAATGTTTCTTATGCAACAAATCTACCATATGTGAAATCCTTTTTCCTTGCTACAAGTAATAAAACTAAAACTATGAAACAGCAAATTCGTTAACTAGTGTATCTGATTGCTTGAGGCTGTCATTATGCAGAAGGTGAGAATGTGTTTTATGATGAAGTTTTTGGTGGAACACCAAACTTAAAATCCTTCATTCTCCCTTAGATTGTTTTGGTGTGCAACACCAAACTTAGCTTCGTGCAATGTAGACAAAACTAACTGACCTTTTTATTGAAATAGCTATAAAAAGAAAACTAGCTCAGGTTGGGTTGCCTTCCAACAAGCGCTTCTTTATTGTCATTAGCTTGACATCCTCCATTCTTGCTTCGCTTAGGTTCTGAACTTCTTTTTCCTTGTCCCATTGCCCTCCTAAGTAAGGCTTTGCTCTGTGTCCATTTGCTGTGAAATGACTTTGTGTAGCTTCATCTAGCAACTCAATATTTCCATAAGGAAAAACCTTTGTCACTAAATATGGGCCAGTCCATTTGGACTTGAGCTTGCCAGGGAAAATCTTGAGCCGTGAGTTGTATAGGAGTATTTGTTGTCCTAGTTTGAACTCTTTCTTTTAAAATCTTCCTGTCATGCCACCTCTTGGCTCTTTCTTTGTATACCTTAGCATTTTCATAGGCTTCTAGCCTAAATTCATCCAACTCATTATTTGTAGTAACCTTTTCTCCTCTGCTGCCTGAGAATCAAGGTTGAGGAGTTTAGTAGCCCAACAAGCTCTGTGTTCAATCTCTACAGGGAGGTGGCAAGATTTTCTATACAATAGCTAAAAGGGGGACTTTCCAATGGGAGTTTTGAAAGCTATCCTGTATGCCTAGAGTGCATCTTCTAGCTTCCTAGCCCAATCTTTTCTTGTGCTTCCCACTGTTTTCTCTAAGATCTTCTTCAACTCCCTATTTGCTAATTCAGCCTGGCCATTAGTCTGAGGGTGGTATGGTGTGGCTACTTTATGGATTATTCCATATTTGTGGAGAAGTTTCTTCATCTGTTTGTTGCAGAAATGACCACCACCATCACTAACAAGACCCTTGGGCACTCCATATCTAGTGAAAATGTGCTTCTTAAGGAATTGAAGGACAATCTGTGCATCACAGGTGGTTGTGGCTATGGCTTCCACCCACTTTGAGACGTACTCCACTGCCACCAAGATGTATCTGAAAGAGTATGAAGGGGGAAAAGGGTCCCATGAAATCAATGCCACCCCCAGCTCTTTGGCATTCATTGCATTGGTGAACAAACTCTGGCATCCTTGAAGATAGTTGGCCAATAGAAGCCACTCTGTAGTACCTTTGCAGCTGTTCTCTCTGGTCCAAAGTGTCCACCGTATGCTGAACCATGACAATGCCACAATATGTCTTTCATTTTATTTTCAGGGACACACCTCCTAATAATTCCATCAGAGCATCTCTTGAATAAAAAAGGTTCGTCCCACAAGAATTTCCTTGCTTCATTGATTAGCTTCTTCACTTATTGCTTGGAAAATTCTTGAGGTATTTTCCTTCCTACTTTGTAATTTGCTATGTCAGCAAACCAAGGTGCTTGTTGAACTTGGAAGAGGTGCTCATCAGGGAAATTCTCATTTACTTGCTGTGGTCTATCTTGCTTGGCTTCTTATGGCACTCTTGATAGATGATCTGCTACTTGATTTTCACTTCCCTTTCTATCTCTCACTTCAATATCAAATTCTTGTAGCAGCAGCACCCACCTAATAAGCCTTGGCTTTGAATCCTGTTTAGACATTAAATACTTGAGAGCAGAATGATCAGTATACACTATAACCTTTGAAACAATCAAGTATTGCCTAAACTTATCAAATACATATACAATTGCTAAAAGTTCTTTCTCAGTGGTGGTATAATTTTTCTGTGTTTCATTCAACACCTTGCTGGCATAATATATGACATGATGTAATTTGTCTTTCTTTTGCCCCAGCACAGCACCAATAGCAAGGTTACTTGCATCACACATAAGTTAAAAAGGTAAATTCCAATCAGGGGGTGTGATGATTGGTGCTGTAATGAGTTTTCTCTTGAGAGTTTCAAAGGCATGTTTACAGTTGTCATCAAAGATGAAGGGGGTATCAATCATTAGTAAATTGCTCAATGGTTTTGCTATTTTTGAAAAGTCTTTGATGAACCTTCTGTAAAAGCCAGCATGCCCAAGAAAACTCCTTACTTCTTTCACATTAATAGGTATAGGGAGTTTTTCAATAACTTCTATTTTAGCTTTATCAACTTCTATACCTTTACATGACACTTTATGCCCAAGAACTATTCCTTCCGGAACCATAAAATGGCACTTCTCCCAATTCAATACCAAATTAGTTTCTTGGCATCTTTTCAAAACAAGAGTTAAATTATGCAAGCAAGTGTTGAATGAATTGCCAAAGACAGAAAAATCATCCATTAAGACTTCTAAAAATTTTTCCACCATGTCATGAAAGATGGAAAGCATACACCTTTAAAAAGTGGCTGGGGCATTGCATAGCCCAAAGGGCATCCTCCTATAGGCAAAAACAACAAATGGGCATGTGAAGGAAGTCTTCTTTTGATCTTTGGGATCCACCACTATTTGATTGTACGCAGAGTACCCATCCAGGAAGAAGTAATAAGCATGGCCTGCTAATCTTTCCAACATTTGATCAATGAAAGGCAGATGAAAGTGATCTTTTCTTGTAGCATCATTCAGTCTCCTGTAATCTATGCACATTCTCCACCCAGTCACTGTCCTAATGGGGATCAACTCATTCTTCTCATTGGTGCTGACTATCATTCCTCCCTTTTTTGGTACAACTTGAACCGGACTCACCCACAAGTTGTCTGAGATTGGGAAGATTATCCCAGCATTCCATAGCTTCATCACTTCTTTTTGAACCACCTCTTTCATGGTTGGGTTGAGTATTCTCTGAGGTTGAACCACAGGTTTTGACTCTTCCTCCAATAAAATTTTATGCATACAGATGGCAAGGCTGATGCTTTTGATATCCTCAATTGTCTAACCCAAGGCTGTTTTGTGAGCTTTTAATACTTCAATTAACTTTGTTTCCTCTTCCAGGTTCAAGGATGAGTTTATGATTACTGGTAAGGCTTCTGCTTCCCCTAAGAAACACGTATTTGAGGTGAGGAGGGAGAGGCTTCAACTCCTGTTTTGGCTTATCCTCTTCCTTGTCTTCAACGGATATTTCTACCACTTCCTCTCCTTGTTCCTCCTGGTGCTCTTGATAATTGTCCTCAAACATTTCTTCTACCAAGCTTTCTATCACATCCACCTTCATGTAATTTTCTTGCTCAGAGGGATGTTGCATTGATTTGAAGACATTGATTACCATTTGCTCATTATGCACCCTGAAGGTCATTTCTCCCTTCTCCACATCAATAGTGGTTCTTGCTGTAGCTAGAAATGGTCTTCCCAAGATGATTGAGTGGTTTCCTTCCCCTTCTTTGTCCAAGATTACAAAGTCTGCAGGGAAGATAAACTCTCCAACCTTCACTAGTAAATTTTTCACAATTCCATTGGGAGTCTTGATTGATCTATCGGGCATCACTAGTGACATCCTTGTAGGTTTGATTTCTTCTATAGCAAACTTTCTCATCATTGAGAGTGGCATCAAGTTGATGCTGGCACCTAAATCACATAGGGCATTTTTCAATGTCATCTTGCCTATGGTGCATGAGACCACAAAACTCCCTGGATCTTTGAGCTTTGGTGGGATACCCCTTTGGATCACAACGCTACATTCTCCAGTGAGCATAATAGTCTCCTTTTCTTGCCAGCTTCTCTTCTTGTTAATAAGCTCCTTCAAAAACTTGGTGTACAGGGGCATTTGCTCAAGTGCCTCAGCCAGGGGTATGTTGATCTCTAATTTCTTGAAGATTTCAAGAAATTTAGGGAAGTCTTGATCCTTAGTCTCCTTGTTGAACCTTTGGGGATATAGCAGTGGAGGTGTGAAGTTCACTCCCTGCCTGTGGTCCTTAGTTGGCTCGTTCATTGCTTCCTTTTCTTTTCTTGAGATTTGTGGCTAGTCTCCCTTTTCTTGACCCTGCTTTGAAGTTTGCTTGCTTGCTGTTACATCCTCATCATTGGCTTCCTCTTTTTCACCCTGTTTCTTGTCATTTTCCTTTGGCTTCTTGGTTGCTTCTTCATTTTTTACCATGAACTTTTCACTCCTTAGCTGTATGGCTTTGCATTCCTCCTTTGGATTAGGAATGGTGTCGCTTGGGAGTGAGCTTAAAGGCCTTTCAATAGCAATTTTCTTGGAGAGCTGCCCAATCTGCCTCTCCATGTTCTTCATGGAAGCCTCCTGGTTCTTTGTTGTCATCTCTTGGTGCTTCATCATTTTCTCCATTAAGATCTCCAAGTTGGTGATCCTCTGAGAGTCTTGTGAGATTGGTTGGTTGTGGGGTGTTGAGGGTTGAGGGTAAGTATTTTGATTGGTGGTTTGGTTAGTGGATGGATGATGGTTAGAGTTGGGGTAAGTGTTTTGTGGTTTTCTGTATGTGTTTTGGTTATTGTTTTGCTGGTTGTTGTGGTTTGTGTTTTTCCAACTGTTTTGATTTGAAGTCCTTTGCCATGGCTGTTGAGTTTGATTGTGATTGTCTCCCCATCTGAGGTTGGGGTAGTTCTTCCAGGAGGGGTTGTAAGTGTCACCATAAACCTTATTTGGCCCAGAATTTTGGTTGTGCATATACTGGACTTGTTCTTGCCGTTGATCTTCTTGAGTCTCTTCATTTGTTCCCTATGTGGATGATGGTTGGCTTGTGTTGACTGCTGTAACTTGGAGGCTATCAATCCTTTTTTCCATTTGCTCAAATTGTTGTTGAATTTGCTGCTGCATCATTTTGTTTTGAGCTAAAATTGAGTCCACTCCTTCCAACTCCATCACTCCTTTCCTTTGTGATGGTTGGCGTTGTCTTTGATGAGCAAAGAAATACTGGTTATTAGCCACCATATCAATGAGATTTTGAGCTTCCTCTGCAGTCTTCATCAATTGTAGAGAACCTCCTGCTGAATGATCAAGAGCCTCCTGAGATTTCAATGTCAAACCTTCATAAAAATTCTACAATCTGTCCCATTCACTGAACATTTCAGGAGGGCACTTCCTGATTAGAGCCTTGTATCTCTCCCATGCCTCATAGATGGGTTCAGTGTCTATTTGTGTGAATGTTTGTACTTCAGTCTTCAACCTAATGATCCTTTGAGGTGGATAAAATTTGGCAAGGAACTTGCTCACTAGATCATCCCAATTGTTAATGCTATCTCTTGGGAAAGATTCCAACCATTGAGTGGCTTTGTCTCTGAGAGAAAATGGAAATAGCAGTAGCTTGTAGCTATCAGGATGCACACCATTGGTTTTGATAGTGTCACAAATCCTCAAGAAGGTAGACAAATGTTGGTTCCGATCTTCAAGTGGTCCTCCTCCATAAGAACAATTATTTTGAACGAAGGTAATTAGTTGTGGCTTAAGTTCAAAGTTATTTGCATTAACATTTGGGGTAAGTGATGAGCGGATATTTTAAACGCTTTTTGGGGTTAATTTCATGTAGTTTTTAGTATGTTTTAGTTAGTTTTTAGTATATTTTTATTAGTTTCTAGGCAAAATTCATATTTCTGGACTTTACTATGATTTTGTGTGTTTTTCTGTAATTTCAGGTATTTTTTGGCTGAAATTGAGGGAGCTGAGCAAAAATCTGATTCAGGCAGAAAAAGGACTACTGATGCTATTGGATTCTGACCTCCCTGTACTCAGAATGGATTTTTTAGAGCTACAGGATTCCCGCTCTCAATTGCGTTGGAAAGTAGACATCCAGGGCTTTCCCGCAATATATAATAGTCCATACTTTGCTCAAGGATAGATGACGTAAACTGGCATTCAACGCCAGTTCCAGGTTGCATTCTGGCGTTAAACGCCAGAAACAGGTTACAAGTTGGAGTTAAATGCCAGAAACAGGTTACAACCTGGCGTTTAACTCTAGAAACAGCCTAGGCACGTGTAAATCTCAAGTCTCAGCCCCAGCACACACCAAGTAGGCCCCAGAAGTGGATTTCTGCACTATCTATCTTAGTCTACTCATTTTCTGTAAACCTAGGTTACTAGTTTAGTATTTAAACAACTTTTAGAGATTTATTTTGTACCTCATGACATTTTAGATCTGAACTTTGTACTCTTTGACGGCATGATTCTCTAAACTCCATTGTTGGGGGTGAGGAGCTCTGCTGTGTCTCGATGAATTAATGTAATTATTTCTGTTTTCTATTCAAACACGCTTGTTTCTATCTAAGATGTACATTTATCACCATTCTCAACCTATGAACGCGTGACTGACAACTACCTCCGTTCTACCTTCGATTGAATGAGTATCTCTTGGATTCCTTAATCAGAATCTTTGTGGTATAAGCTAGAATCCATTGGCAGCATTCTTGAGAATCCGGAAAGTCTAAACCTTGTCTGTGGTATTCCGAGTAGGATTCAGGGATTGAATGACTGTGACGAGCTTCAAACTCACAAGGGTTGGGCATAGTGACAGACGCAAAAGGATCAATGGATCATATTCCAGCATGAGTGAGAACCAACAGATGATTAGCCGTGCGGTGACAGCGCACCTGGACCATTTTCACTTAGAGGACGGATGGTAGCCATTGACAACGGTGATCCACCAACACACAGCTTGCCATAGGAGGAACCTTTCGTGCGTGAAGAAGAAGACAGGGGGAAAGCAGAGATTCAGAAGACAAAGCATCTCCAAAACTCCAACATATTCTCCATTACTGCATAACAAGTATTTAATTCATTCTCTTTTATTTTTCGCAATCCAAACTAATAATTATAATTGATTTCTTGACTAAGAAATACAAAATAACCATAGCTTGCTTCAAGCCAACAATCTCCGTGGGATCGACCCTTACTCACGTAAGGTATTACTTAGACGACTCAGTGCACTTTCTGGTTGTGAAAAGTGTGATTTACAATTCGTGCATCAAGTTTTCGGCGCCGTTGCCGGGGATTGTTTGAGTTTAGACAACTGACGGTTTATTTTGTTGCTTAGATTAGGAAAAATTTTTCTTTTTGGTTTAGAGTCTTCTGTTATTGTTTTTGGTTGAATTTTTTTTTTAAATCCTTATTTTCTCTTTTTAAATTTTTCGAAAATTTTATAAACTGATAATTGAGTTTTTCTGTTTGAGTTTAGTTTCATATTTTAAGTTTGGTGTCAATTGCATGTTTTTATTTTCTTTTAAATTTTTGAATTTGTGTTCATTGTTCTTTCTTAATCTTCAAGTTGTTCTTGTTTATTTTCCTTGTTTGATCTTTTGTTTTTCTTGTTTTGTGATTTTTCTTGTTTTTCTAGTACATTTTGGAATTATTAGTATCCAAAAAAAAAATAAAAAAATAAAATATTTTATACATTAAATACCTCTATTAAAACACTTTAAATTTATAACTCAATTGGCTAGAGTGTTATGCCTATGTTCTTGGTAATTGGGTATCTTCCTTTAAAAAAAAAACTTTTTCAAAAATAAATTTTCTTTGATTAAATCTTGTGTCAATTTTTAAGTTTGGTGTTCTCTTGTTAATTTTCCTTTAGTTTTCAAAAATTTCATTGTGGTTTTCTAAAAATTTTAAGTTTGGTGTTCTATCTTCATGTTCTTGTTGTTTTTGTGAGTCTTCAAGGTGTTCTTGAGTCTTCCTTGTGTTTTGATCTTAAAATTTTTAAGTTTGGTGTTCCTTGGTGTTTTCCCTCCAAAATTTTTGAAAATAAGGAGCATTAGATCTAAAAATTTTAAGTTGTGTATCTTTTGTGTGTTTTTCTCTTTCATCATAAAATTCAAAAATAAAAAAAATATCTTCTCTAAGTATTTTTTAGCAAAAATTTCGAAATTTTTCGAAAAAAAAAATTTTTCAGATTTCAATTTCAAAATTTTACCTTATCATATCTTAGTTGTCAAGTTTTTAAAAATCATATCTTTTTCAAATATTTTCTCTTACTTATTTTCCTACAAATATCTTCAATTTTAAGACATATCTTTTCCTCATTCCACTCATAATTTTCGAAAATTTAGCATTAAATTAGCCATCAATTTTAAAAATCATATCTTTTTCAATCATATCTTTTCCAATAAAATCTTTTCAACCATATCTTTTCAAAAATCAAATCTTTTTCAAAACCTCCTAACCACTTTTTCTCTCTCTTTATTTTTCGAAAATTCTCACCCATTTTTCATTTTATTTTATTTTATTTTTTTATTTCTGTTTTCTAAAAAAATATTTTAATACTATTTGAATCTCCAATTCACAACATCTCCCTTTCTCCATCATATACCCAAGTGGAAATGAACAGTCTAGAAGGACTCTGGGGTCATATGCTAACCCCACTACTGCTTCATATGGGAGTAGTATCTGTATACCCTCCATCGGAGTCAGTAGTTTTGAGTTGAATCCTCAGCTCATTATCATGGTGCAGCAAAGTTGCCAGTATTCTAGTCTTCCACAGGAAGAACCTATAGAGTTTCTGGCACAGTTTTTACAAATTGCTGACACAGTACATGATAAGGAAGTAGATCAGGATGTCTACAGATTATTACTGTTTCCATTTGCTATAAAAGACCAAGCTAAGAGGTGGTTAAATAACTAACCTAAGGCTAGCATAAGGACATGGAAACAACTGTCAGAAAAATTCCTGAATCAATATTTCCCTCTAAAACGGATGACACAGCTAAGAATGAACATCCAAGGCTTTAAACAAGGAGATAATGAATCTTTTTATGATGCCTGGGAGAGATACAGAGAGATGCTAAGAAAATGCCCCTCTGAAATATTTTCAGAGTGGGTGCAGTTAGACATCTTCTATTATGGGCTTATAGAGAAAGCTCAGATGTCTTTGGACCACCTAGCTGGTGGATCCATACACATGACAAAGACAATTGAAGAAGCTCAAGAGCTCATTGATACAGTTGCCAGAAATCAGCATCTGTACCTAAGTAGTGAGTCTTCCATGAAAGAAGAGGCTAAAACAGTAACTGCTGAACTCAGTCCTGCAGAACAAGTTACTGAATTCAATCAGCAATTAGATTTTCTAACAAAATAGCTAGCCGAATTCAAGGAGATACTACAAGACACAAGAATGGCTAATATGAATATGGAAGTACAGTTGAAGCAAACAAAACAGCAGTTATCAAAACAAATAACAGAAGAGTGCTAAGCAGTTCAATTAAGAAGTGGAAAAACATTAAATACCTCACTTCAAAGCAGCAGGAAGCCAAGAAATGAACAAACTGCTACCCAAAATCCCTCTGAGGACAGTAAGAGCCCAGAGAGGAATAATTCTGGCGCTCAAACGCCAGAAAAGGGTGAAGGGCTGGCATTAAATGCCCAACCCATGCTCAGTTCTGGCGTTCAAACACCACAAACAGGCAAGGAGTTGGCGTTAAACGCCCAATGGAAGCTCAGTTCTGGTGTTCAAATGCCAGAAACAGGTAAGAAGTTGGCTGTCCAACACTAATCCAGCTTCTAACCCTGGCATTCAAATGCCAGTGAGGGATTAGACACACATAAGTGCTGATAGCAACCCCTCTAGAAAGGCTTCTCCAACCACCTCTGTAGGAAGTAAACCTGCAGCAACTAAGGTTGAGGAATACAAAGCCAAAATGCCTTATCCTCAAAAACTCCGCCAAGAGGAGTAGGATAAGAAATTTACCCACTTTGCAGACTATCTCAGGACTCTTGAAATAAATATTCCGTTTGCAGAGGCACTTGAACAAATACCCTCTTATGCCAAGTTCATGAAAGAGATCTTTAGTCATAAGAAAGATTAGAGAGAAACTGAAAGAGTTCTCCTCACTGAAGAATGCAGTGCAGTCATTCTGAAAAGCTTTCCAGAAAGACTTAAAGATCCCGGGAGCTTTATGATACCATGCATATTAGAGGGTAATTGCACCAAGACAGCTTTATATGATCTTGGGGCAAGCATCAACCTAATACCTGCATCCACTATCAGAAAGCTTGGTTTAATTGAAGAAGTCAAACCAACCCGGATATGTCTCCAACTTGCTGATGGCTCCATTAAATACCCATCAGGCATGATTGAAGATATGATTGTCAGAGTTGGGCCATTCACCTTCCCCACTAACTTTATAGTGCTGGAAATAGAGGAGCACAAGAGTGCTACTCTCATTCTAGGAAGACCTTTCCTAGCAACTGGACGAACTCTCATTGATGTCCAAAAGGGGGAAGTAACCCTGAGAGTCAATGAGGATGAGTTTAAGTTGAATGCTATCAAAGCCATGTAGCATCCAGACACACCAAAAGACTGCATGAAAGTTGATCTTATTGACTCTTTAGTAGAGGAGATCAGCATGACTGAGAGTCTCGAATCAGAGCTAGAAGACATCTTTAAAGATGTTCAGCCTGATCTAGAGGATTCAGAGGAATTGAAAGATCCTCTGAAACTTCCTCAGGAAGAGGAAAAACCTCCTAAACCCGAGCTCAAACCATTACCACCATCCCTGAAATATGCATTTCTGGGAGAAGGTGACACTTTTCCGATGATCATAAGCTCTGCTTTAAATCCCCTGGAAGAAGAAGCACTACTTCAACTGCTAAGGACACACAAGACAGCTCTTGGGTGGTCCATAAGTGATCTTAAGGGCATCAGCCCAACAAGATGCATGCACAAGATCCTATTGGAGGACGATGCTAAGGCAGTGGTTCAACCACAAAGGCGGCTAAATCCAGCCATGAAGGAAGTAGTGCAGAAAGAGGTCACCAAGTTACTGGAGGCTGGAATTATTTATCCTATTTCTGATAGCCCCTGGGTGAGCCCTGTCCAAGTTGTCCCCAAAAAAGGAGGCATGACAGTGGTTCATAATGAAAAAAATGAACTGGTTCTTACAAGAACAGTTACAGGGTGGCGCATGTGTATTGACTACAGAAGGCTCAATACAGCCACCAGAAAGGATCATTTTTCTTTACCATTCATAGACCATATATTAGAAAGACTAGTAGGTCATGATTATTACTGCTTTTTGGATGGCTATTCAGGTTACAACCAAATTGCAGTAGATCCCTAGGATCAAGATAAAACAGCATTCACCTGCCCATCTGGAGTATTTGCCTACAGAAGAATGCCATTTGGGCTGTGTAATGCACCTGCAACTTTTCAGAGATGCATGCTCTCTATTTTCTCTGATATGGTGGAAAAATTTATGGAAGTCTTCATGGATGACTTCTCAGTATATGGAGACTCATTCAGCTCCTGTCTTGATCACCTGACACTGGTTCTGAAAAGATGCCAATAGACTAACCTGGTTTTAAACTGGGAAAAATGTCACTTTATGGTGACTGAAGGGATTGTCCTTGGGCACAAGATTTCGAACAAGGGAATAGAGGTGGATCAAGCTAAGGTAGAGGTAATTGAAAAATTACCACCACCTGCCAATGTTAAGGCAATTAGAAGCTTTCTGGGGCATGAAGGATTCTATAGGAGGTTTATAAAGGATTTTTCAAAAATTGCAAAACCTCTAAGCAACCTGCTAGCTGCTGACACGCCATTTGTGTTTGACACAGAGTGTCTGCAGGCGTTTGAAACTCTGAAAGCTAAGCTGGTCACAGCACCAGTTATTTCTGCACCAGACTGGACATTACTATTCGAACTAATGTGTGATGCCAATGACCATGCCATTCGTACAGTATTGGGACAGAGGCATAACAAGCTTCTGCACGTCATTTATTATGCTAGCCATGTTTTAAATGATGCCCAGAAAAATTACACAACCACAGAAAAAGAATTGCTTGCAGTGGTTTATGCCATTGACAAGTTTAGGTCATACTTAGTAGGATCAAAAGTGATTGTGTACACTGACCATGCTGCTCTTAAATATCTACTTACAAAGCAGGATTCAAAACCCAGACTCATATGATGGGTGTTACTTCTGTAAGAGTTTGATATAGAAATAAGAGACAGAAAAAGGACAGAGAAACAAGTGGCTGATCATCTGTCCCGAATAGAACCAGTAGAAGGGGTGTCCTTTCCCTATATTGAGATCTCTGAGACCTTTCCGAATGACCAATTATTTGCCATTTCAGGAAACACCATGGTTTGCAGACATTGCAAACTATAAAGCTGCAAGATTCATACCCAAGGAGTACAGCAGGAAACAAAGAAAAAAATTAATTACTGATGCAAAGTACTACCTGTGGGATGAACCATATCTCTTTAAGAGATGTGCAGACGGAATAATCCGTAGGTGTGTGCCTAGAGAAGAAGCACAGAAGATCCCATGGCATTGTCATGGATCACAATATGGAGGACATTTCGAAGGTTAGCGAACAGCCACTCTCTATAAAGCCTCCCAAGAGTTTGTGCGTAACTATGGCAGCTGCCAGAGAGCTGGTAATCTGCCTCATAGTTACGCCATGCCTCAGCGAGGGATCTTAGAGATTGAGTTGTTTGACATATGGGGTATTGACTTCATAGGGCCTTTCCCACCATCATACTCAAACACTTATATTCTTGTTGCAGTCGACTATGTATCCAAATGGGTAGAGGCCGTTGCCACACCCACTAATGATACTAAGACAGTGCTGAAGTTCCTCCAGAAATATATCTTCAGCAGGTTTGGTGTCCCTAGAGCACTAATTAGTGATGGAGGCACTCACTTCTGCAACAAACAGCTTTACTCTGCTATGGTCCGGTATGGAATTAGTCACAAGGTGGCAACTCCATATCATCCACAGACAAACGGGCAAGCTGAAGTCTCTAATAGAGAACTAAAAAAAATCCTGGAATGGACTGTAAGTACCCGTAGAAAGGATTGGGCAAGAAGCTTGGATGATGCTTTGTGGGCTTACAGAACAGCATTCAAGACTCCTATAGGGACCTCTCCATACCAGCTTGTGTATGGTAAGGCCTGTCATCTGCCCGTGGAACTGGAGCATAAGGCCTACTGGGCAACCAGATTCCTAAACTTTGATGCCAAATTAGCTGGAGAAAAAAGATTGCTCCAGCTGAATGAGCTAGAGGAATTCAGACTCACTGCTTTCGACAATGCCAAGCTTTACAAAGAGAAAGTAAAAAGGTGGCATGACAGAAAGCTGTCATCTAGAGTCTTTGAACTAGGACAGAAGGTTCTGCTGTTTAACTCTAGGCTCAGGCTATTCCCCGGGAAACTGAAATCCCGGTGGAGGGGACCATATGTGATTACAAGTGTGTCACCATATGGCTATGTGGAGCTTCAAGACATTGATTATAATAAGAAGTTTATTGTTAATGGACAGAGAATCAAGCATTATCTTGAAGGCAATGTTGAGCAAGAGTGCTCAAGGCTGAGGCTAGATTAAAAGCTCAGCAAGGTCCAGCTAAAGACAATAAAGAAGCGTTTGTTGGGAGGCAACCCAATGTTATTTAACTATATCTGTTTAGTTTTCATTGCTATTTTATGTTTTCTGTAGGTTGATGATCATGTGAAGTCACAAAAACTACTGAAAAATAAAAAGCAGAATGAAAAACAGCTCACCCTAGAGGAAGAGCTTACTAGCGTTTAAACGCCAGTAAGAAGCAACAAGCTGGCGTTTAACGCAAGAAAGAAGCATCAAGCTGGCGTTAAACACCTGAACAGAGCATGGAATTGGCGTTAAATGCCAGAAACTGTAACGACCCAATTTTCAATATGTCTAGATCATACTGGAAACTGAGCGCTACCAATTTTTCTTTCTAATTATTATCTATTATTTATCATATGAGCCTGATTTGTTGTTAAAAGCGTAGTTAATTTGCGAGGTGTATTTTTTTTTTTGAAAACATTTGGGTTAATAGACAGAATCACTCATAATCAATTCACAAGTGATAACAGATAAAACAATTATAAACAACCACATATAAATACATCAAAAGTAGCTAGCAACATTTAGTGATCCAGCATTTGTTAGAGTATAGACGTTTAATTAGAACACCCCTAGATATAGCTAGATAATAACTATATACATATACATACATACAACATCCCAGGTCCTGACTTGTTCATGAGGTCCCTAAGCTGGCACCTAGGCTAGCCTAGACTCTATACTCACCTAGTCCCTCTAAACTACTAAACTGAGGGAATGTACGTTCTAAGTCTTCAAAACTCGAGTCAAGTCGAATTTCATCAAAAGGTGGAAGGTCGTCTACTACTCCTCTGCACGATCATACATTTTCATATGACGTCCAACTGGTACTCCATCAAGTAGCGACACAACAGGAGTCTCGTACACAGGATTTAGGCTAAAGCGCGCATACGAACGGGGTGCAGACGTTGGCTGGTCTCATAGTATATACATATAAACAAAGAACGAGATTCACCCTAGACTCAGAAGACTACCTAGAGCAGAATCCTTTTTGCGTACGACCGCCAGCGAACTACGAAAGGGAACACATGCTTCCATCTTAAGGGGGAAGGGAGAGAGAAAGGGTAAGAAATGGGGAGTTCTTAGTAGGGTCGGGGTTATTAGTTAAGTTCATTAATATGTGTCGCTTAGCAGACATATAGCAGAATATAGAGATGCAGTAAACAGAAGATACAGATAAATAGAGAAAATAGAAAAAACAGAAAGCAGAATGCAAACAAAAGAATACAAGAAGAATAGGGTACCGGGCCGGCGATGCTCTTCTTCCCTTCCGCCGGCGCTATCTCTTCCTCCGATCTCCTCTCTGCGCGTGTGTGTGTTTGTTACATTAAGGAAGGGTGAGGTTGTGGCTATGTGGTGAGGGAAGCTAGGGTTAGGGTTTCTCAATTAATTTGGGAATTAGGGTTTGAAATTAGGATTTTATAAAAGAATATAGATAGATATGAATAGATATTTTGATAAAATTGGAAAGTAGAGTAATTTTAAAACCAAATATACTCTCTTAAAATATTTAGGAACATCATTTATCAACATATTGCTAAGTTGAATTAATTATTTCTAATTTAAATTATAAAATAAGCATATTAATCACATTTTTATAAAATATAGTTTAAACTCAATACTAATTATTCAAATTAAATTATATAACTTTTTATTATTTTTCTATCACCGAAACTTTAATTTCAATTTACAAAATATCTAATTATAATAAAATTACTTAAATTAAATTATACAATTCTTTTTTATTTTTAAATTACTAAAATTATACAAAATATTCCATTATAATTAGATTACGTAAAAATATTAATTGATTCAAAAAAAAACTATCTCTGAATCTATTTAATTGTTTCTAACAAAATAATTTCTAAAATTACAAAATTTAAACTTAACAAGATAAAATCACAATTTATTTATATTTAGATTTTCAAAAATGCGGGATGTTACAGCTGATGCTCACGTTGGAGGTAGCGTTGGACATCCAACGTTACCCCCAACGTTGTGAGAAAATGATCAATTCTGGGGCTGAAGGATTTTTGAGTGACCCGTACGCATCTATGATGCGAACGCGTGAAAAAGCAAAATTTTTAAATCCACGCGCGAGCGTGAGTCACGCGCACGCGTGGAATGGCGAAATTGACCATCCATGCGTACGCGTGAGTCACGCGTATGCGTCATTACACGAACGTTGGAGTCCAATGTTACCTCAAACGCTAGCCTCCAATGTCCGTGATAAGGAACCCAGACTTTGGATTTGAAAAACTTGAATCGACGCGTACACGTCAGTGACGCGTACGCGTGGATGGGAAAAAGGGCGATTCACGCGTAAGGGTGGAGTATGCGCACGCGTGAAAACGCCATCGTTGGAGGGAACGTTGGAGGTCCAATGCAGAGGCCAACGTTCCCTGCATGGTTTTAAAGCTGTAAAATGAAATCTTTGCATCCACGCGCACACGTGTAGCACGCGTACGCGTGGATGAGAATTTTTGCCCCTTGTGCGCAAATGCATGGTTTTAAAGCTGTAAAATGAAATCTTTGCATCCACGCGCACGCGTGTAGCACGCGTACGCGTGGATGAGAATTTTTGCCCTTTGTGCGCAAATGGAAAAGCACGCGTACGCGTGGATAGCGGAACGTTGGCCCTCCAACGTTGAGTCAAATGCCAATGACAGCAAAGTAACTGATTTTTTTGGTTATCTTCTGAATAGCGTTTGAGTCGACGTTGGCCATCAAACATTGACTCCAACCTGAAGCATCAGACTCTGCAATTCAAACCAATCTCTTTTCGACAGCACGGGAAATCAATTGGAGTCAGTTTCAACCCAATTCCATCAAGGACAAAAGCCCAATTCAGGGATTGAAGATCAATGGAAGAGAGTATATAAATAGCTTAGAATTTAAGTTGAAATGAACCTTTGGATCTTTTTCGGGACTTTTTCACTTTTGAGTTCAATTTAGCTTTCTGCAATTTTTTAATTTTCAGCAATGTCTCTTTCAATTGTAATTTCCATTTTGAGAGCTATGAACAACTAAACCCCTTTCATTGGGTTAGGGAGCTCTATTGTAATTTAATGGATCAATATTAGTTTCATTCTTCTTCTTCTTTCTTTTCTCTTGATTTTTGTTAGAAAGCTTTCGATCTTAATTCAATTGGATAGTTGTCTTAAGAGAGAGGCTATCCATAATTGGAATTCTTCGGAGCCTCGAGAGAGGAATAAATAGTTCATGCTAGAATTGCTTTCTCACATTGGATTAGATTGGGGGTTGGATGGATCTAGTGACATGTAATCCTACCAATACTTTGATCTATGAATTTGTGTGGTATAGTCAGTGACCGAACTTCAACTCTTCCCATGAGCAATTAAATCAAGACATTGGGCAATTGTTCATGCTTAGAGAGATTGGTGAGCCAAGAGGTTGGGATCCAAGTTTTTGGCATCATTGTCCGGGATTGATATAGATCGACAATGATTAAGTGGGTGAGAAGTCTAGATTAAGCATTCTCTTTGTTTTTATCCTTTTTAATTTTCTGTTTTCTGCTGAAACCAAGGTGTTTATGTTTTTGCCTCACTAAGCAAATCTCATCTGAGACATGAATTTCGATTTTAATTGGTGATGTGGTTTACAAAATTGAAATAGAGTTCAACTCATCTTATAATCGAACATATTTTATGGGATATTACCCACCATCACCAATCTCTAATGGTGGATGGGAATATCACCAAGAAATTTTAAATTCTGGGCACTCCAATCCATGGAGATTTGCTCCAGAGCCACAAATTGATCAAGCAAATCACATGAGATATTGCCCAGAACCACAAAATGATTTATGTCATTATCCTCATGGTATCTGTGCATATCAACAAGAGTGGGAACAATCAAGTGAAAGGAATTTCCTCCCAGAGCCACAAAGTGAATCATACTGTTATGACGCTAACACAAACTATGGCTGGGAAGGGAATTCTAATGCTCCATATGATATTCAGCAAGAGACATCATCTCTTGATTATGCTTTCAATAAATTCATGCAAGATTGTTCCCCAATGCCGCAAAGTGATCCACACCCTGATGAATTCTACAATAATTCACATTGTGGATGGGAAGATCAAAACAAGAAAGCAATTGACAGTTCATACTCCACTTATCAAGAGCCATCATCACTTGAGCAAACCTTCAATTCATTCATGCAAAATTGTTCACCCTCACTTCCCAGATTCTCATTTGAAAATTCTTCATCACTTGATTATGCCTCAACACAAAGTCTCCACCATGATCCATACAACTCATTCCACCAACCACAAAACTTATTCCACAAACCACAAGATTCATTCCATACCACTCAAAACAACCTCACCACAACACATCCATATCCACAAAATTTCCCTCAACCTTCATCTTTTGAGCTAGTAGCTGAGGATCTCCTTCAAAAGTCTGGAGAATTATTGGAAAGGCAAGAACAATCCTGGAGAAAACAAGAAATTCTCCTCTAAAAGATGGATGAACACTTGGAGAACATAAGGAAACACTTAGAACCGCTAAGCAAGGAAGATGAAGACCACTTGATGGATGTGAAGGAGGAAGTGGAAAAGCAAGAAGAAGAGGCACCTGTGTCACGCAAACTTTCAATAAAGAATGAGGTGGTGGAGGTGTTTGAACCTGAAACTGCACTTGAGATGACAAGGAAACATGAAAACTCACAATCCTCACAAACTTCCCTGAACCAAAGATGCTCAACACTTGAATCTGTGATTGAAAGATATGAAGAGAAGATGAAAAAATCTTGGGAAGAACAACAAACCTCCTCCATGAAAGTATTATTAAATCAAATGTTGAGTGCGAAAGAGGAAGTAAAAAAACAAGAAAGTGAGGAAGACAATCAAGGAAGTCCAAACTCAAGTGAAGCAGAGAATTACATAGATGAAGGGCTCATTGAACCACCAAGGCAAGAAGCTCTTGATGAAGAGAACACTCCAACCAACACACAACCACCAAGTCTTGATATCCAAGAAGTGAAGACAACTGACAAAAGCACCGAGAAGAGGATTGTAACCAAGATACCAAGGACAGCATTCAAGAAAAGGTCAACTGCAGACAATCCTACCCTTGATCCAGCAAGCAAGCTCAATCAAGCCATTAACAAAAGGAAGCTTGCTGAGGAGAGACCAAGACAGGGAACAATAGCTGATTCTTCTCCCCCCTTGAGGTCATTCCTCTTAACAAACTGGACGAAGAGGAAGAAAGTGAGGAACAACATCTCAAGCTAATGACATTAAAAGAGCACTTCTTGGGAGGTAACCCAACCTTAGGTAACATTTCATTCCTTTGCTTTGTTTATTTTCTCTGTCTGCTTTGTTTAAATTTCAATAAATTGGAATATGATTACATTCTAAGTTTGGTGTTTCCCTGCAACAATTTATTTTCAATCTTTCTGGATGATTGCATCAAATCAAAAATGAAAGTGTCACACTAAAATTCTAAGTTTGGTATGCCACTTAATTCTCTATGCAAGAAATCCAGCAACACCACTTGTCTACATAATCATAATGCCTTTACAATGTTATCTTTCTTTTGGTTTGACATTTTTTTTATTCTCTTTGTTTGTGTTAAATCTTTGTTTTTAATGTTTCCATTTATTTTACTCCTTAACTGTTTTTGTTAAATACCTCTCTAAGAAATCCTTATTCATGATAGACTCTTCCTTTGGTAATTGTATTTTACATATAACAGTTTCATTTGCTTAGTTTTAGTTCAAATAAGGTGACATATGATTGCATTCTAAGTTTGGTGTTACTATGCAACAAAAATTTATTTCCTATCTATATTGGATACCTGCATCAATTCTAAGTGAAAGTGTCATACTAAGTTTGGTGTGCCACTCATTCTTGATGCAATTTATCATGAACACCCTCTTATTTTTGCAATCACAATGTCTCTGTTTCCTGTGCCTTCACTGTTATTTGTCATTTTACTTGTGTAAACACATGTACTACTAACATTTCATTATAAGACACTCATGGTCCATCTTAGCCCCATCACCCCTGTTCTAATTGTTGCTTGAGGATGAGCAAGCATTCTGAGTTTGGCATGGGAATGGGAAGAATAGAGGGAAAAGGACAACAACAAGGAAAATGAACCATAAGGTGGTAACGCTCCTTTCTCCTCCTACTTATTTTCAGTACTGTAAATTGCATGATTGTCTTTGTATTCTCTGTATGCATGTGTATTATGAATAAGCATAACCTGAATTTTGATTTGGAACATGTTGCCGTGACATTATGACTACCAACTTCAGTTTTATGAATTCAAAAGAAATAAAGTATCATGATCATAAACAAACAAGGTCATTAAAGAAGAATTTAGCATGAGCATATGATAAACCCCTATTTTATTATTCATCTTGTGCTCAAATTGAGTGTTTTTATCAATTCTTCACCCACTTATTCATATGAATTGCATGGTTTTATTTTCCCTTCCTTATTTTATGATATATGTGAAAAACATGTTTCCTATGCTTTAAAAATATTAAATTTAATTACACTTCATTACCATTCGATGTCGTGATTTGTGTGTTAAGTATTTTCAGGTCTCATAGGGCAGGAATGACTTAGAGAACAGAAAGGAAACATACAAAAATGGAAGGAAAGCAAAAAAAATGGAGTTTTGAAGAAAAGGCAGCGACGCGGATGCATGGATGACGCGGGCGCGTGCCTAGCGCGAAATGGCATCGACGCGAACACGTGACTGACGTAGACGCGTGCCTTGAGCAGAACGCAAATGATGCGTATGCGTGACTGACGCGTACGTGTGACAAGGAAAAACTCCAGATCACACGAACACGTGACCCACGCACTCGCGTGATAGACGCCACGTACAAGAATCTGCAGAAAATGCCCCCAGCGATTTCTGGACCCTTTTTCGGCCCAATTTCAAATCCAGAAACACAGAATATAAGTCAGAGAATGGAGGAATCATAGAAGAACGGAGAGTCAACTCATACAACATTCATAATACATAATTTTAGGATTAGATGTAGTTTTAGAGAGAGAGGCTTTCTCCACTCTCTCAAGTTTAGGATTAGGATTTCAACTTCTTCTCAGGATATTCCTTTAATTTATTTTCTACTTTTATTTATTCCATTACTTTAATTGTTATTTATCTTTTCAATTTGGCTTATGAACCATTCATGTTAGGATTTTCTTAATAAATATAAATTGAGGTATTTCAGATATAAGATCGTTTTATTCTATTTATGTTATTGATGTTTTCGATTTATCCAAATTATTTTCATTCGAGTAGATTTTCTTCCCTTTTGGCTTTGGTTGATTAATTTGTAACACTTGAGTTATCAAACTTAGCTGTTGATTGAAATTGGAGTTGCTAATTTATTCGAATCCCTCTAAAGCTAGTCTTTCCATAGGAGTTGACTAGGACTTGAGGAATCAAATTGATTAGTCCACTTGACTTTCCTTTATTTAGTAAGGGTTAACTAAGTGGGAGCAAAAGCCAATTCTCATCACACCTGATAAAGGATAACTAGGATAGGATTTCCAGTTCTTATACCTTGCCAAGAGATTTTCTAATTATTAATTTATTTTTCTTGTCATTTAAATTATTCCCCTTATTTCCAAAAACCCAAAAATATACAATTTTCCATAACCAATAATAAATCATACTGCCCTGCAATTCCTTGAGAAGATGACCCGAGGTTTGAATACTTCGGTTATAAATTTTATTGGGTTTTGTTACTTGTGACAACCAAACTTTTGTACGAAAGGAATTCTTGCAGGTCTAGAAGCTATACTTACAACGGGAATTTATTTATGAAAATTCTAGATCGCAAGAGAGTTTCGTTCGTCAAAATGGCGCCGTTTCCAGGGAATTGCAAACGTGTGCCTTATTATTGGTTATTGTAAACATTTCCTTTTACCTGTTTATTAGTTTTTATTTTTGTTTTTAATTTTTATTAGTTACTATGAATTCTCACCCCCGTCGCTTTGAGTTTAGTTCTAATGTTGTTGAAAGGAATGGAAGCTATAACAGGAACATGTATCAAGGTGAAAACAATCAGAGATGGCAGGAGCCACGAGGGTCTGATCAACCCTTTAGGCAACAACACCCTCCAAGATATCATGGACCATGACCATTCCACAATGCATGTCCAGACAATAGTTATGGTGGACCCTTTCGTGACAACCAACACCTACCAAATTACTATAGTCAAGAGCCATTCTGAGGTGCATACTAAGATGATAGATATGGTAGACCCCCATCATATGCCTATGAACCACCTCCTCAACATAGCTTTGAACCACCACACTCACAAGCCCCCTATTACCATTCACCTCCATATGACCCTAACCCTTAGCCACCCGAATTCCAACCCAATAACTTCCAAGAACCACCACTTCCCTATGCGTCATGTCCATATCTATCACCCCAAGAATCAAGGGAGCATCTCAAGGAAACAGTGAAAAAATTTCATGCAACCCTTCACCAATTGAATCAAGCAATAAATCGATTACCCTCCCGACGTTCAGACACTCAAGGAACCCCCATGGCTTCATGTGGGCAGTCTAATGAAGAACGCAGCGTAAGAGAGATACTAGAAACTCTAATGGATAGTAAGGAGCATGATTTTGTAATGGAACAAGTGGAGGAAGCTGAAATTATCAAAGAAGAAGAATTGGTTGAAGACTTAGGAGATGCTGAACCTCCATGGGAATCCAGAGTTGTGGAGAACCCCGTCAAGAAATTTGCAATTGATGCTAAGGAGGATAGTGGACAGCCCCCAAAGCAGGTATCTTATGAAGAACTGGACGGATCAACTCACGAAGCGATTTTCCTTGATGATGATAATCACAAGTCAAGTTTTCCTAGTAATGAACTTGCATCCGTAAGTGAATTCTTTGAGATGGAGGAATCTTCCCTAAATGAATACGAAGATGATGCAGAGGTAGACTTTTCTCAACCTCCAAATTATGACTTGAGTGATGAGGAAGATGTCGAAGACTTGGATCAAGACATGATTGCACTTGAAGAAGTCTGCAAAGAAGTGGAGGAATTCACAGAAGAACATAAGGGAGTAGAGCTTGCAAAACCACTTGAAACACCTTTTCCAAGGCCATTACCATCCAATACAAATTTCAAGTGGGTAAAATCCTTAGCCTTTATCTTTACTTTTCCACTTGAATATGGTTTGCTTGAAACAGATGGCCAGCTTAGAGCTCTTTGCAGCTTTAAAAGTAAAAGGGAAATGGTTTGTGCTCAAGGCTGGTATGCAAGATTCAACAAGGTTCCACGCTTCACTTTGAAGTGTAAGGATTGGTTTCGAGTTCGATTGAATGGGTCTCGGAAGATGTTTGGTCATCCTGATGAGAATACAACTTCCAAACCGCCCTGCTGAAAAAATATAGATCGAGACAAAGGCGGGTACAAAAGCCAGGTTTGGGATCCTGGAATCTGTTCTGACATTCCACACCCCGAGAGCCTGAAAACCTGTTTGAATTTGCTCAAGGTCTTACATGCCTAGTTTGGGACCCAGAGGCTGTTGGCATTCCAAACACTGGTGGAAATTTTTGGATGAATTCAAGCACAAGCCACCATAGCAGGAAGCTCATCAAATGTCCAACTTAAGGACTTTAACTAAAAGTGCTAGTTGGGAGACAACCCATCATGATAAGATCGTTTCTTTTTCAACTCAAATTTTATTTCATCTTGATTATTTTTTAGTTTTATTTTATTCTATTTTCATTGAACCTGGAATTATTCCTTTCATCTACATTAGCACTGCATTTTACATCCTGCATATATATAAAAAAAATCACGCCACGCCAGCACGCAAGCCACGCGTGGGCGTCGATTAGAAATCGGCGTAAAGATCTAACGCCCATAATGTTGGGCTGGAATAGTGCGGCTGGTGTGCGTTTAGCATAAATTGGCCCACGCGTTCGCGTCTCTGACACAAACGCGTCACTTGCACTACACACATCCCACGCGAAAGCGTGAGCGACGCGTACACGTCGCATAGATTTTATGGACCCTATTGGAAACAGAGAGTTGTGCCAAAACGACGCTGGAACTGTGCATTTAGCACAATTCTAAGCGACGCGTTCGCGTGCTTCACGCGTACGCGTCAATTACATTTCACTTGACTCACGCAATCGCGTCACTAACGTGTTCGCGTCATTTCCCTTTTCGCCCTAAACACGCTATCGCGTGTCCCACGCGAAACCCTACCCCTTTCGCGTCACCCAAACCCATCCCCAACCCCCTCTGCACTCTCTCTTCCTTACCCCCCAACCACCATATCACCACCACCACCTCCCACTGAGCCGCCCCACCGTCGCCGTCAACCCCTGCCGTGCCTGTAACGGCCCAACATCCAGCATGTCATGATCATACTAAAAATTAAATGTTACTAACTTGTTTCCCCAACATAAGTAATATTGAATAAATATAAGCCTGTTCGTTGTTAACACCTCGCGAGTTTCGAGTAATTTTTATTTTTTTAAAACAATAGTAGTTTAGGGTTGCATACATATAGTATAACAACGAAACATGAGTACACGCATTCAAGAAATAGTAGAAGGCAGTACATAGAATATCACACCATAATATACATCAAAATACAGAAGCAATTTAGTTATACCAGTAAGGAATTATAACACAACATCCTTCAGTTAGTGACTCATATAATATATAGACATATATACATAAGACATCCCGGGGCCTGGCCTGTCCAAAAGCCCCTAAGCTGGCACCCAGACTAGCCTAACTCTATGACATGCCTATTTCCCTCTGAGCATGCTAGTAAAAGTGAGGGAAACACTCTAAGGTACCGGAGTTAGTCTGGATACTTTAAAGGTCTCCTCGTCTCTGATCCATAAGCCCCTCATAGAAAACCATTGGGTAGGTGATGATGCTTGCTCGCTGGTGCCCCCTGCCTCATTGCTGCCAGAAGAGATATCCTCGATCTCAGGGTCACGTACTATATAATTACGGACATAAGGTGCGGCACATCGGATGTAATACTCGTAGCTGCGCACTGGGTCGTCGTGGATGTACGGATGATTAATCTCGTAGGGCAGGACTCCCGTGTCCATCTGAAGAGGTGTAAGAGGTAAGAACTGGGGACTTCTTAGTAAGGTCAAGGTTTTTAGTTAAGTCCATTTATAATATCCATTTGCAAGTTTCTAATCCCTTGAAAATCGATGGTTTAACAATCAAATATTCAAAACCTTTTTAAAAGAAATCAGTTAATTAACCATAAATCCAAACTTTTCTTCCAGATATAAGAATCTTAAAAGTTTCCTAATGGTATGAATGACCAACTTGTCCCAAGCATAGGTTCAGTTAAGTCTATGCTGTAAGAGTTTGATTTTTCATACTTAACTAGACTATAAACATAAAAGAAGTTATTTACGCGGTATAAATGATCATCTTGTTCCAAGCATAGGTTCATTAAGTCTATGCTGAACCAGTCAGATACTTTATACAGAACTAAACCTCAATCATACCAGCCACGGCCTCAGGCCCAAACAACTCAATCAACATCCAATCACCACAATCCAAATAATCAGTTACAAACACAAGTAATGAGGTTCAAACACAATCAAGAGCAGTTACGTCAAGTATAACAGTTAGCAATTAAACAGAGTTGTTCACATAGGCAAACCAATTAAAATATGCACAAACAAGTATGATGCATGTCTGGTCCTACTGCAGGTAATGAGCTCATTTGTCGGTTTCGACCCGCACCCGACGCAATCTGACCCTCCAAGTCAGATAAGGCCTTCCCAGAACTTAATCCCAGATTAAGTACTGCATACCCTCTACCAAGTACTCTCGACTTGCAGGGCTGGTATGTGCTCAAATCTCAATATACCGCAGCTATGCGAATCATGCCTCTACCAAGCATTCAGCTAGCAGGGCTGGTACATCTCCACCGCAGCCTGTCTGAGAAGCAACATCACAATACGGGCGTCCTCGCATAATATTCACAAGCATCGCCTGAAGGCTCATAAGTCACATATAACCATACTTTTCATCACTTAGCAATCATCTTCATCATCTTTCCACAATCATAAATCAAGCATCACAACATCATAGTGAGCTCATTTCACAATTCTCTATTTACTCTGTAAGGTCAAGCACACTGCTATATAGCTTTTAACTCCTTTTCTTTCCAACATGTATGAAAGTTTCTAAAACCTTTTTCATTACCATACTTACCTCCATACTTTCTCTTGAACTTTTCCTTAGGTGTTTAATAAAGAGAATTAAAGAATTTTGGACTCAAAACTGCCTTCCTGAGGCTTTTAGAAAAAACTATCTTTTTATCAATATTTTATTATTATTATTATTAAAATAATATTATTAATAAAATAATATTTTAATCTTTTAATATTAAAATAACAATATTTTATTCAACTTTCAAAAATTTCATTTTGATCCCTAAACTTTTTAAAAATTGCATTTTAACCCCCTTAACTTTTAATATTTGCACTGTAGCCACTTAACTTCTTATTAATTAATTTTCAACCCCAAACTTTTTAATAATTGCATTTTGACCCCAAGACCATCAAAATAGATATTTTCACGTTCTTCAAAAACCAAAAACACTTTTCTGAAAGTTTATCAGATTTTCACTTGATTTCCAGCTAGTTTTTTCAATCTTTTTGGTAACTGATTTGTACCTGATTCTTACCAAACCAAAGAGCAACGTTTCAGCCATCAAATACAAATCAAGTAAACATCAAAAACAATAGCAACAATAGCAACAATAGCAACTTCAGAACCATCAAAACCTTGATTTTCATGCATTAAACAACAATATTTCATGATCAAACCACCAGACAAACACTCAAAATCAAGCCTCAAGCAAAAATATCTAATTTAACACTTCAAGAACACAACCAATCATTGATTAATTTACCAAACCTTACCTCCTTTGTTGCTGCTAAAAGTTGAGCCAAAAACAAGCTTCCAAAAGCACTTTTACGCCTATTTTAACATCAAAAACAACTTTAGAACCATATGAACCATGAAGGCTGAAGCTTCATGATGATGAAAAGAAGGTTTTTCTCACCTCAAGGCAGCTAGAAATCACGTTTTCTTAGAGCTTATGGTGATTGAACAAGAGATCTTAAGAGAAAACATGAAGAAAATATCATCAACTTGAGTTCCCACCATGGATGAAACTTCAAGGAGGAGGAGCAGCCATCATGCCTTGATTTAATCCATGAAAATTGATATAGAAATGAAGAGGAGGAAGAGGTGATCATTTTGGTCGAATTAGATTTCTGATAGGGGTTTTAGTTTGAGAAAGAACGGAGAAAGAAGCTTGAAGCTTTCATGGAAGTTCTCCTGGTTTCTCTCATGGAATTTACGAATTTTGGCTTGTCTTGGAAGAAAAGGTGATGGTAATGATGAGGCTTGGGACCCATGGGGTTAGGATAAGCATTATCCTAAAGTTTGGTGTAAAAATATCTCAAGAAAGGATAATTACTAAAGCTAGATGTATTAGAATACAAGCGTTTCTTACTTTTCCTTTAAGAAACCTTTTATTGGAGAGCAAGAAAGGAAACATGTGGTGGCTAACTCTGGGAGAGCCACGTGTCACAGGGTGCTGACACATCAGAGTTTAATAATAAAATATCAGTTTAAAGATAATTACTAAAACTAGGTACATCAGATTACACTACTAAAGGATAAGCATGAGAGTTAATAGTATAAATGATACTAGTAACATGATAATCATGAGAATAAAAGATATATGATGAAGCATTAGCATTGCTAAGTTCATCTAAGAATGCCGGTATTATCCATTACCGGTAGATTTCTAGCTCAGCTGTTATATTACTAAACATAGATCAACATTAACCACATTAGAAAAAATAATAATATAATTTTTCTCTCGAAATTCGAGACCGGATTGTCACAATGAGACTAACCACGGAAATCAGAATTTTGAAATTCGGACCCGAAGTGGTTTAAAACGCAACCTTTCGCGACGTGCATGCTTGGATTAGGAAAGGTGTCTGGTGCAGTCAAGCTGCTGACTCAGCAGCTTGATGACATAGCACCTGTGCAGTGGAGGTGCTTATATGCACTAAAATTCCTAAAAATCCCATAAAAATTCCGTTTGATCCCGAAAAAACGTCGTTTCTTTGAGGCTAAAGGCTAGGCCGTTACATTCTACCCTCCTAAAAGAAAATTTTGTCCTCAAAATTTCAATTACCTCTAAAGAGAAACAGATAGTCTTTAAAATTTCAATTTTGTACTCAGCAGCTTCATGACATAGCACCTGTGCAGTGGAGGTGCTTATATGCACTAAAATTCCTAAAAATCCCATAAAAATTCCGTTTGATTCCGAAAAAAGTCATTTTTTTTTAGGCTAAAGGCTAGGCCGTTACAGTGCCGCCCTCACCGAACCACCCCCATCCCCTTCTTCTTTCCCAACTTTCCCCTCCTTTCACCCACTGCCGCCCCATCACCGAGCCGCCACCACCGCGCCACCCACCCAAAACCGTCGACCACCACACCCCCCTCTTCTCTTCTTCCCCCCTAACCCTTATCCACCAACAAACACCAAACCGCCCCTGCCTCCACCACGGACCGCCGTCACGCCGCCTTCCATTGCCGCCGTGTCACCGCCGTCACCACCACAACCCCACCATCTCTCTGATTCATATATTTGTTCCTCTTCCCACTAGGTTCTGCCAAACAGCGATTCCTCTTTCCGTTAGTTAGTTTTTCGAATTATGTTAAAATTAGGATAGTTAGAGATGCATGTTTGTAGTAGATTTTAGGTGGTTAGGTAGCTAGGATGGGGTTAGTGGATTTAGGCCTAACAATTGTACCGTTCTTGCTACCTGTTTTAATCTGATTCATAATTCTGAATTTGTTGTGATGATGATGATGTTCATATGTTGTTCTTTCATGTTTGATGCTGCTGTTACACTGTTCTTTAATGTTCTTGCTATTTGTTAATCTTTTCAGCACTATTTAATGTCATATGAACTGATTCTCTTGCTGTTTATTACCCGGGAACATCCAATTTTAGCCGAAATACTGCCCAAATTTTTTCAGCAAATTATTTCACTCAACTATCATTCATGAATTGGTTTTCGCAATTTAAAGTTTTGCGCTATTTGGTTTCAAGGTAGCCAATTCATGGATGAATGGGCTTGCATTCTTACTCTTTCTGGTTCCCGGATTACTAAATTGTATTATTGATGATTTCTTTTTCGTTTTGCAAAATTTTTTAAATTATCATCAATAAACTGAAATCTTTACTTGAATATGAGTTGATTGTTCTTCAAGTATTTGAATTTATTGTTAACTAGGAAACCCATTATCATGCCACTTACTTTAACTTTCTTTTTACCTCCTAACTACTTTAACTTTCTAACTTTTCTATTAGCTTTCAACTAACCACTTTAACACCACCTTAAGGCATGATTACTGTTTATTTTTTCTAATTAACAAGAATTCCACATATCATATATTTTGGATTGTGATTTTTACTTTGAGACTTTTCACTTGCATACAATCCAAAATTTACTTATCTTTAACTCATTTCATCCTTTTATTGCTCTTTTGCCTTTATGCTTATATTGATTACATCCTATTTGCCTACCTATTTTCCTGCTTTACTTCTTAAAATATATCCTGGAATTTCTGAATTTCAAGATGTCTGACCCTAAAAGCAAAGGAAAGGGCAAAGCAACCACTGGAAAAAGGAAAAGAAGCGAATCCTCTACCTCTATATTAGACATCCTTCATGATGATTCCTGGCGGGAAAAGAACTTTACCCCGCAGGAAGAGGCTGATCAGTTGGTGCCTGCCACTGACCCAGAAAAATTTGCAAACAAATACTGTGAGCTGAAATACCCTGTTTTTGCCACTTTCATGAACCTATACCTGGAAAGGACCCTCAAAATTCCGGAAGAACTCAAACAATACACTTCAGACCAAATTAAACAGAGAGGCTAGTTCTTCTTGGAAAGGAACTTGACTGAGATCAACTAATCCTGGGTCAGAGAATTCAATTATAACTACTTCAAAACATCCTTGGATGCAGTTCAGCTTAGAGGCAAGCAGATTCTGATTACTAAGGAAGCAATAGAAGAAATCCTCCAGCTCCTACCTCAATCAAATCAGCCAAATGGTTACCAAAAGGCTGAGGAGGATATGCGATTTATGAAATTTGACTGGGACGCAGTAAAGTAGAGAATTGCTATTGATCCTACTGTCCCCTGGGTCATAGAAAAATCCACAGTGGCCCCCAAAGGAATTAAGATCATTTATCTGAATGATGAGGCTCAGCTTTGGCAGCAGATTTTGAGTAACTATGTGATGTCGAGCACTCATGAGACAGAGGTGCCAGCTGCTATGATTACCCTCATCTGGTGTGTGATGGAGGGAAAGGTATTATATTTGCCCCGCTTCATCCGGTATTACAGGCCAAAGTCCATGTTAGAGGCACCCTCCCTTTCCCATACTTGATTACTCAGCTAGGCCGCCGTGCTGAGGTGCCCTGGGAGCTAGCAGATGAGAAGCCAACTACCGCTGACTGCAAGATGATCATCCCGCACAGTAAGAAGTTTCAGGCTTTGGGCTACAGACCTCCATTTCTCACTGCCTCTGCTGAGGCAGCTACATCTTCTGCTGCCCCTTCTGCATCCACTGCCCCACCAGCTACTACTACACCCTCACCTGCTTCAGAGCCCATTTACCACCTCGTGCATCGTTTATTTGACCAGTTGGACCAGATGGAGCACCGCAACCAGTGGCAATATGAGAGATCTGAGTGTCGCAGCAAGCGACGCTATGAGTACTTAAAGTTGATGATCCGATCTGGCCACCATGACATCCCCTCCGAGCCTGACACCCCTTCTGAGCCATCTGAGGAGGAGGCGGACGATCATGAGGAGGAGACACACGCAGAGGCTGAGCAAGCAGGATGTGAGCAGGCTACACCACACCATGACGAGCCCCATCAGATACAGCCGGCTGATCTTGAGATCTCTCTACAGGCAGAGCCCCCACTTCAGCAGGTAGACCCTCCGACACTCATCCAGATTGCAGAGCCTCAGACCACCACAGAGACACCTACTGCACATCCTCACACCCATCTCTGGCGTACTTTATTTTGGTGAACCACTTTCAGACTCTCTTTTTTTCCTATTTTGCTTATTTTTCTGTATTTCTATTTTTATTTTTATCTTTATTTTACCTTATCTTATTTATCTTCCGGTACTTACACATTTTTCTTTTACTTTATTTCTGCATTTTGCACTTTGTCTTATATATATTTATCTTAGATATTTCGTTTAGTTGCATTTTTAGCTTATTAAGTTGTGATATAGAATATTTGGATTAATTAGCTTAGTTTACCCTTTTAGCATACGATAATTTGGATTAATTGAAAATAAAAGAGTAAACTAGAGACTTTAGTATAACAGAATCATAACAATCCACACACTGTATATATATATATATAGCAATAAATGTGAGTTAGTTAACAACATTTCTTCAAGGAAGAACACTAAGATTTTAAGAGCCATCCTAAGATTCACATTGAGAATAATGGGAACTCTTGATTTCTACTTGCATGACATACATAACTGATATATGGTTTTGAGCCAAAGAACACACAACCTGTGAGTTTTTGAGCATAATTGTATGGTTACATTTAACCATAAAATTTCATTCTTGTGTGTTTCGCACTTCTTTTCTATGCTTGTAATCTTTACTTTGTTTTAATCTATATGTCCAATATAGAATGTAGATACATACCCACACATGATTGAGGCCATCATTTAAAAATTTTCCCTCACTTACCCCAAATAAGCCTACCTCCTACATCACCTTTGTTAGCCCCCTTGAACCTTTTAACCCCCTCTTGTTCTATAACCACATTACTAGCCTTAAGCAAAAAAACAATTTAAAAATCCCAAGTTGAATCCTTGGTTAGCTTAAGGTAGAAATTGTGATGCACACTAAGTGTGGGGAAACGTGGGAACATGGGTTGATAGGAAAGTATTAAATTAAATTAATAATCAGGATTTTGGGAGCATACTCATATGAAACCAAAATAAATGAAAATACCATGTGCATTGAAAATGTTATGTTTATGTAAAAAAAAATTATTTATTTAAATAATTAAATAAGGGGACAAAATTACCCCAATAATAAGTTTAGTAATCAATGCACATGGAAGTAAAATCAAAATAAAATTGGTGCATGAGTATGTGACACAAAAGTGGAAAAATTGGGAAGACCAGGATAGTTTTAAAATTTTATAGAGTATGTATATGTTAGGTGAGGTCTTAGACTAATCAAGAATTCAATTTATAGCTCACTTAGCCTCAAATATATACCCTTACCTTTACCTTGGCCCATTACAACCTTCAAAAAGACCTCATGATGTTTGTATATATACATTATATATTTGTTGATTGGTTAGATGAAGAACAAGGTTTTAGAAAGCAGGAATAGAAAAGAATAGAGTGATTAACCCCAAACATTGAGTGAATAGAGAATAAACACAAAATCAAGTAAGGGTTCAATAGCTCATCTCCATATATCTTTGTTTAATTATTTAACTGTCTTGCTAGTTTGTGAAATATTTTAACCCAACTCAATTGTGAAAGTGCTTTAACATGATATAGGCTTGGCTATATGATTCCTTGGAGAATATGACTCAAATTAACCACATGTAAGCTCTATATATATAGGTGGATAGTAATTAGAATTGCATTATTCATTTAGGTAGTTTGCATTTAGAATAGATTGCATTGCATAAGATTCCACCATTCTAACTTTACCCTTTCTCTTGGATTTAGCATGAGGACATGCTATTGTTTAAGTGTGGGGAGGTTGATAAACCCCTATTTTATGATTTATCTTGTGCTCAAATTAAGTGTTTTTATCAATTCTTCACCCACTTATTTATATGAATTGCATGGTTTTACTTTCCCTTCCTTATTTTATGATATATGTGAAAAACATGTTTCCTATGCTTTAAAAATATTAAATTTAATTACCCTTCATTACCATTCGATGCCGTAATTTGTGTGTTAAGTATTTTCAGGTCTCATAGGGCAGGAATGTCTTAGAGAACAGAAAGGAAACATATAGAAATGGAAGGAAAGCAAAAAAATGGAGTTTTAAAGAAAAGGCAGCGACGCAAACGCATGGATGATGCGGACGCATGCCTAGCGCGAAATGGCATCGACGCAAACGCGTGACTGACGCGGAAGCATGCCTTGAGCAGAATGCAAATGATGCGTACGCGTGACTGACGTGTACGTGTGACAAGGAAAAACTCCAGATCACGCGAACACGTGACCCACGCGCTCGCGTGACAGACGCCACATATAAGAATCTGCAGAAAACGCCCCCAACGATTTCTGGACCCTTTTTCGGCCCAATTTCAAATCCAGAAACACAGAATATAAGTCAGAGAATGGATGAATCATAGAAGAATGGAGAGTCAACTCATACAACATTCATAATACATAATTTTAGGATTAGATGTAGTTTTAGAGAGAGAGGCTTTCTCCTCTCTCTCAAGTTTAGGATTAGGATTTCAACTTCTTCTCAGGTTCAATGTTCCTTTAATTTATTTTCTACTGTTATTTATTCCATTACTTTAATTGTTATTTATATTTTCAATTTGGCTTATGAACCATTCATGTTAGGATTTTCTTAATTAATATAAATTGAGCTATTTCAGATATAAGATCGTTTTATTCTATTTATGTTATTGATGTTTTCGATTTATCCAAATTATTTTTATTCGAGTAGATTTTCTTCCCTTTTGGCTTTGGTTGATTAATTGGTAACACTTGAGTTATCAAACTCAGCTGTTGATTTAACTTGGAGTTGCTAATTGATTCGAATCCCTCTAAAGCTAGTCTTTCCATAGGAGTTGACTATGACTTGAGGTATCAAGTTGATTAGCCCACTTGACTTTTCTTTATTTAGTAAGGATTAACTAAGTGGGAGCAAAAGCCAATTCTCATCACACCTGATAAAGGATAACTAGGATAGGATTTCCAGTTCTCATACCTTGCCAAGAGATTTTCTAATTATTAATTTATTTTTCTTGTCATTTAAATTGCTTTCCCCTTATTTCCAAAAACCAAAAAATATACAATTTTCCATAACTAATAATAAATCATATTGCCCTGCAATTCCTTGAGAAGACGACTGACGTGGCGGAAATTGGCGAGTTAAAAAATCACTGTAAGAGATGCGTTGCAAGTATATTTCTTAACCAACCAAAAATCCACTTATCTATTTAGAAGGGGTTGTCACAAAATTAGAATTAAAATACTAGGAGTATGAATCCCAGGTCATCTCCCAACGAGTTGCAGAAAGATGTGCTATTTTATTAATCAGATGTTTTCCAAAAGGGTTTGAGTTTGATAGACAAGAAATTAAATCAGAGAATTTATTTAATTTAAATAAAAACCTTGACCGGGAGTAGATTAGTTGGAAGCCCTATCTTTGATGGAGTTTTCCCAAGATCAAAGTGATAATTGAAGGTTGTTCTGCTTAGTTATCCTTTACTAGGTAGAGGAAAGTCAAGCAAGTTGGAAGGCAATTTCTATTCACAAGTCCTAATCCTCTCCCTTGGGAAGGACTAGTGTCAGTGACTAGAGGGCGATCCAACAATAAACCTAATTACAATTTTTCTCTTGAGCATTCCAACTCAAGGTTCTCCCTTCAATCATCTCCCAATTAAGTTATGGAACTACTCGCTCATTATGAACGTAAATTTCACAAAATAAGAAAGAGAAATAAAGAGAGACATGATGAATAATAATCCAAAAGATCAATTGAAAAATAAAAATAGTTCTTGTATTAATAAATTCTAAAAATAATCCAAAAGTGATTCTGAACAGAATAAGGATATGAAAGAGTAAGTGACAAGTAAGGAAAACAAACTAGAATGATGAAGTCTTGACGGAGGTAATAACTCTTCTCAATATCCCAATCCAAAAAGCAATAAAATCAAAATTCTAAAAACTATGAATGTGTAGAGAGAAAAACCTAGAGGAGGAGTAAATTCAGATCTAAAACTAAAATTATGCAGAATGAATGTTGTCTCTGGTCTCTCATGTTCCCTGGCTCTAATCTGCTTTTCTGGGCCAAAAATTGGGTCAAAACAGGGCCCAAAATTGCCCCTAGCGAATTCTGTAGATTCTGCAGATTGTGCACGTCATGCGATCGCGTCATCCAGCGTTTTGCCTTGCCACGCGTGCGGGTCGTCCATGAATTCGCGTCACTTGTGCAGTTTCCAATCCATGCGTTCGTGTCAGACATGCGAGCGCGTCACTGCAATTTCCTCTATTTCGCGCGGTCGCGTGAGCCATGCATCCGCGTCACTTCTCGTTGGTCATCTCCTCCATTTCTTTTGTTCCTTCTATTTTTGCAAGCCTCCTTTCCAATCTCCAAGTCATTCAGGCCCTATAAAGCTTGAAACACTTAACACACAGATCACGGCATCGAATGGAATAAAGGAGAATTAAAATACATAATTAAAAGTTTCTTGGAAGCAAGTTTTCAATCATGGAGTAATTTTGGGAAGGAATTGTAAATACATGCTAAATTAATGAATAAGTGGGTAAAGATTCGAAAAAACCACACAATTAAACACAATATAAACCATAAAATAATGGTTTATCAACCTCCCCACACTTAGACATTAGCATGTTCTCATGCTTAGTTAAAGGAGATAAAATAAAGGGTAAAGTATACTTTTTGTCCCTGAAGTTTGCTAAAAGTTTAAAAAATATCCCTAAGTTTGGATTTGTTTCAATTTTGTCCCTTAAGTTTTCGATTTGCATCAATTTTACCCTTATTACTAATTTTTTGATAATTAATATTTTTCTTTCTAAATATACCCCTTTTATTATACCTATCATCATCATCATCACAACCCTCTGTCTCTCTTTCTTTCTCTCTTTTCATCTTCACCGTCCTCTCCACCCCCATCATCATCACAACCCTCTGTCTCTCTTTCTTTCTCTCCATCTCCATCACCACCATCTCCGTTGAGCCCAATCTTTGATAACCACCACCCTTTTTCTTCTTCTTCGCAGAAACCCAACAACAACGAAGCCATCGCTCTTCCTCCTTCTCTGTTAGCAAACCCAGCCTCATTAATTATTAGTACTAGTTGGGTTAATACCTTTTTTTTTGTTTCCAGATTTCACACAAAGCAAAGCAAAATCCTTTTGCTGCCACACCAACCTGAAACCCTGACCCCAACAACAAAGTTTCTTCCTTTTTTTTTGTTTCTAGATTTCACACAAAGCAAAGCAAACTCCTTTTGCTACCACACCAAACTGAAACCCTGACCCTAACAACAAGGTTTCTTCCTTTCAATATTACTCGTACTATACCTCATTGCAAAATTAATAACACAAAAATTAAATGACAAATAACTAAACATGATCCATTTCAACACACTTCTTCTCATTTCTCAAAATGCCAACATCCAAAACAAATAAATTTATCATCATGACCATGATCATACTCCAACCTCTTCCCTTTTCCCAAAAAAAATTAAAAAAATTAAAAAAAGAGAGAAAATAAGAAGAAAAGGAGGATGAGAGAAAAGAACACATCTTTAAACACCTGCATCATCAAAAAGTATGGTTTTTTTTAAAACTTCTTTGTTGGACAAAAATGCATGCTTTTTGAAATTTCAATGAACATATTGAGAGTGAAAAGTGGTAAGAGCATTGCTAGAGGGATCCTGCGAGAAGAGCTCCTCCAAAAACCGGTTCTATAGAACCTATCCCACATCTCATTCTCTGTTTGCTAACAGAGAAGGAGGAAGAGCGATGGCTTCGTTGTGTCTGGATTTGCGCGAAGAAAAAGAAAAAGGGTGGTGGTCATCGAAGATTGGGGCTCAACAGAGATGGTGGTGATGGAGATGGTGGTGATGGAGATGGAGAAAAAGAAAGAGAGACAGAGGGTTGTGATGATGATGGGGGTGGAGAGGACGGTGAGGATGAAAAGAGAGAAAGAAAGAGAGACAGAGGGTTGTGATGATGATGATGATAGGTATAACAAGGGAGGGGTATATTTGGAAAGAAAAATATTAATTATCAAAAAATTAGTAATAAGGATAAAATTGATGCAAATCGAAAACTTGAGGGACAAAATTGAAACAAATCAAAACTTAGGGATATTTTTGAAACTTTTAGTAAACTTCAGGGACAAAAAGTATACTTTACCCTAAAATAAATGAGTAGGAACATGTAAAACTCATGCAATGCAATGCAACCCATATATGTGAATACAACTATATGATTCTTGTCCACTTGGTCAAAAGTAAATAAGCTCTTCAAGACAATCACAAATCAAATTCCACTAATTCAATTCTTATACAGTAACAACAGATAAAAATGCAAGAAGGTAGCTCATGAAAGCAGGAAACATAGAATTTAAGCATTGAACCCTCATTGATGATGTATGTACACTCTAGTCTCTCTAGTGTATAGGGCAATCACTCTATCCTTCTCTAATCATGCTTTCTAATTTCTGTTCTTCTCCTAACTAATCAACAATATTTAATATACCAATGTAAACATCATGAGGTCTTTTCAAGGTTGTAATGGGGCCAAGGTAAGGGTAAGGGTACATATATGGCTAAGTAAGCTTATAAATTGAATTTTTAATTAACCCAAGCTTTCACCTAACACACATATATATTCTATATAACTTAAATTTCAGACCTAGCTACCCAGAAATTCCTTTTCACATTCCTTACTCATGTATTAACTTTTATTTTAATTTTATCATATATGCATTGATCCTTGCATTTTAACTTAGCATTGGGGTAATTTTGTCCCCTTATTTAATTATTGAATATTTTTGAATTTTTTTAACATTAAAATAAACACAGCTTATCAATGCACATAGAATTTCAATTTTATTTTATAGTTTCACATGAGTAGGTACCCAAATTTCGATTATATTATCATGACACATTCCCTTATTAACTTTTGTTCCCACATCTTCCCATACTCAGTTAACACACAATTCTATCTCAAGCTAACCAAAGATTCAATTGGAATATATAATTATTTTTCCGCTTAAGGCTAGTGATGTGGTAAAATAAAGAACAAATGGGATTTAAAGGCTCAAAGTGGCTAACAAAGGTAACTTAAGGGGTAGGCTTAATTTGGATAAGTGAGATAAACAATTAATGGCCTCAGTCATATGCAATCATATAAATATATTAAACATTGGACATATAGGATGAAACAAAATATAGATTACAATCATAGAGAAGTGAACACACAAGAATAAAATATTTATGGTTAAATAATGTAACCATGTGTTTAGGCTCAAAGTCTCACAGGTTGTGTGTTCTTTAGCTCAAAAACCATGTTTCAAATACAACTTCAACCAAATTTAACATAAAAGTTTTGATTAAAATTAGTGAAATTTTGTTCTAAAAATAGGGTCTTAGAAGAAACTTATTATCTTTTCAATCAAGTAGAACATGCATTCAACTAACCTATTACTATGCGATTTATCCTATTCTACAAAAGAAAAAACTAACTAAATATCCTATTTTATTGGTGTTAGGGAAGAGAAATTACCTCCGGAAATCAGGTACTGACCGACCTCCTCACACTTAAGGCTTTGCACCGTCCTCGGTGCCATCTGTCAGGAACAAAGGTGGGTTGGTAGCAGTATCTCCACAGTCGGGACCGTCATGGCTCCCTGTGCTGGTAAATAAAGTGGAGTCTGGGGTGTCTAAGTCTCTGTATTTTCCTTTAAGTAGCTCCTTGAGGTATGTGAATCGGCGCTTGTTACGGCGCTCTCTTAGCTTTGATTTATGTTCCTGCTGATCCAACCTCTCAAGTATCTGGTGGAGCAGTTGGTTTATTGTAAGTGCTTGTGGTGTTGAAGGAGGAATGTCTTCAGCCGGTTCAGTAGGCTGGCTTGTAGTGGCTGCTGGAAGTCTAATATATTTCCCGTTAGGGACGTACTGATCATCCCGTGGAAGCATGGCTTTGGTGTCTCTAACTTTGTAAGAGACTCCGGCTACCGAGACGAGATCTAAAACCAAGGCGGGAAAAGGTAAGTTGCCCGCAATTTGTACGTGTCACATAGCATTCCGGATGTGTCTTGGTAGGTTCAAAGGCTGGTCTGTTGATGCACATAAACTTGTTATGCTACGATTTAGGAAATTGCACAATCGGCAAAATTCCTTCCGGCAAGTGCACCGGTTATCGTCGTCAAGTAAAAACTCACAATAGAGTGAGGTCGAATCCCACAAGGATTGGTTGAGTGAGCAATTCGGATTAGAAGTGTGTTCTAGTTGAGCTGAATCAAGATTTGAGATGAGAATTGCGGAATGTAAAATTGGCGGGAAAAGTAAATGACAAGAAAATTAAATGGCTGAATCTTAAATTGCATGAATTAAAGAGCAGAATGTAAATTGCTGAAATTAAAAGGGAATTGGGGTGATTGCAAGAATTGAGTTGCAGAATGTAAAGAGAAAGTGGAAATCAGAAATGGGGAATTCATTGGGTTATAGGAGATATTGAGATCTCCGAATCAAAACATGTTTATCTCTTCCTCAACCAATGCGTTCATTGAATTTTGCTTGGCAATCTTATATGATTGGATCCCAATTCCTTGGCTCACCAATGCTCTCTAAAAATAAACAAATTCCCAATCCCTTGGTTTAAATGTTCATAAGAAGAGATGATGCTTGATCACTGATTATACCACACAATTTCATGAACCACAATTTGGTAGGATTACATGTCACAATATCCATCCAAACCCCAATCCAATCCACTGTGAGAAAGCTTCTCTAGCATGAATCCTCCATTCCTTTCCCAAGGCTCCGAAGGATTCCAAGTATGAGTAGTTTCTTTCCCAAGACAACTACTCAATGGAATTAGATCGAGAAGCTTTCTAACAAAATTCAAGAGAAAAGATTGAAGAAGAAGATAAACTATTATTGATTCATTGAATTACAATAGAGCTCCCTAACCCAATGAAAGGGGGTTTAGTGAATCATAGCTCTGAATTCAATTACAAAGAAAAGAAAAACCAGCTAAAAGTAAAAGTAAAAGTCAAGGGTCCAAAAGTCCCCTCTCAGGGGCTGGATTCCCCTTTAATCCCCCCCTCTCAAATGCAGAAACTAAGGCCTTTAAATAGGCTCCCTAAATTACAAAATGAAAATGAAATTCAAAGCAAATTACAATCAAATGAAAATAAACTATTCTAGATGATTCTTGTGGCCTTGATTTGGTGTTGTTGATGGGCCTTGCTTGCTTGAAGGGCTGAGTGACATAATTGATCCAAAAAGGATAATGATCCATTAAACTACACTCAAATGTTGCACCCCCCTTTCTTGAGTCGTCACTTTGTTCTCTTGTCAACCTTGCCAATTTGATGCCAAATATAGACTATTATACCTCGTTGGAAAGCTATGGATGTCAGCTTTCTAACGCAACTGGAAGCACCTCAATTGGATCTCTACAACTCGAGTTATACTCCATGGAAGGTGAAGAGGTCAGCTGGCCTGATTGCATGTTGGTACTATGCTCTTCTATGCACATTACGGGGCTGTTTTCTCCCTCAATTTTTAGTATCCACCATGCATGCCATATATTCTTGGAAAGCTCTAGATGTCTTCTTTCCAATGCATTTTGAATCACCTCATTTGGAGTTTTGTAGCTCAAGTTATTTATGTTTGAAGAAGGCATGGTCAAGCTGTTCCATATAACACGTTTAAGCTTCAGTTTAAGGTTAAACTGAAGCTTAAACGTGGATAAAGGAAGGGCAGCCCTGGAGGTCGAACACGTTTAACCTCCAGTTTGAGGTCAAACTGGAGGTTAAACGTGGAAGCTTAGAATGGTAGCCCTGGAGGTGTCGAACACGTTTAACCTCCAGTTTGAGGTCAAACTGGAGGTTAAACGTGGAACTCCTTCCTGAGTGGCATTATTATTCTGGCGTTTAACCTCCAGTTTGAGGTCAAACTGGAGGTTAAACGTGGAAATGCTTCTTTGGTGAGACCTTCCATTCTGGCGTTTAACCTCCAGTTTGAGGTCAAACTGGAGGTTAAACTTCATTTCCAGCATTTCTTATCCTTCATGATTTTTGGCGTTTAAGCTCCAGTTTAGGCTTAAACTGGAACTTAAACTCCACATGTGATATTCAAGCTTCCTTTATTGATTTTGTTGCTTCCTTGCCTAGCCTCTTCTTCCCTGAAATCATCCAAACAGTTGCATCAAAGTCTTGCTAAAATTCATGAGAATTCTTCCATTCATAGCATTCAAGGAATATAACTAAAAACTCATGGAATTTGCATAAAAATCTTCATGTTTGAATGATTTAAGACAAGCATGACTATTTGGCCAAAATGATTACTTAAGGCTCAAGAAAATGCATAAAACAACTAAAAATAAAAGAAAAAGGCTAGTGAAACTAGCCTAAGATGCCTTGGCATCATCTGTAAGGATGCACCATAGTAGAATGGCCATGTCTGCAGTGAAGGAGGACTCGTGGGTGCTCTCGGAAAGACGTAATGGGACATAATTTGTGCCCATACGCGAGCCTCCAAGGTAAGTGCAGAAGTCAAATTAGTACATCTGGCGCTTGAGTGCGGCCTCTTGAAATGCATCCAGTCCTTCTAGAGTGGGGGAAGATCTAAAGCTCGCTAAATGGCCTCTTCTGTAATGGGGACTTGTTTCTGACAGACATAGACAGACTACAGGGTTGGCAGGTGGAAGTTAGAGAAGAACTCGACTACCCAAGAAAGATTAACCTGCCGTGGCTGTCTCTATAGGAAACCCCAGTGTCTGCGTTCAATTTGCGGCTCAACAAATTTAGCAATACGGGTCTGGAGGATAAGAAGGTATTCGTTATTGTAACTCGTTTCTACCAGGATGGGGAACATCTGCGCACAGTAGCGATTGGGAAATCGCGCAGTGTCCTTTGCTGGGAAGGCTTTCTCTTTTTCGTCAACCTTGATAATCCTCTTAATTCTTTTTATTGAGGGCTTAACTGCAGTTGAAGATGGCTCAACCACTAATGCTCTTTCTGTTCCTCTCCTTGCTGTTGATTTGGGAGTAGCTTTCTCCTTGCCTTTCTTGGTGGCCATCCTAAAAGAAAGAAAATAGAAAGTATGTTAAAATGTCAAGGGTTAGAGCAAGGAAGAGAACGGGAAATGTGGTAATTAATGCACATTAAAAGATGAATGATGTTGACACATGGTCATGACTACATGTGAAAACTCATCAATGGAAATATAGCAAGTGCATATGATGACAATTAAATGCAAGTGTTTATTGACATGCAGGCAAAGGCATGAGTAGCATAGATCAAGCATTCAATGTTCAAGTTAGATTACCAAGCCTTTCAAACTAATAACCTTTTTGTAATGGCAATTATATTGAATTAAAAAAATAAAAGAAGGGTTTTTGTGAAAAGCAAGCATTTTAGAGGAGTAGGATAAAAGACATCGAAAAATAGTGCACAATGCCATACGGGCGTTTTCACAAACACATAGCATGCATAGTAAATAAGCTAGAGAAAATAATAAATTGGACATGCAAGCAACCCTTAAAAATCAATATATAATTGCCAAACAATTTTGCAACAATCCACAAGCATATAATAAGAAACAATAACCCAAATAAATTTCCAACACCAATTAAAAGAAAAAGAAAGAAAAAGAAAACATGGATAATGAAAGTAAAAAGAAAAGAAAAGAACAGAAGAAGGAAACATAAAATTAAGAGGAAGAATAAAAAAGTAAGGAGGGAAGAAGAAAAGAAAAAAAACCTTGATAATGGTGGTGAGAGAGAGAAAGTAGAAAGTGAGAAAGAGGGAAGAAGGAAGAAAAGGGAAGAAGGAAATAAGGAGGGAAAAGAAAAAGTAGGATTTTGGGAAGAGAAAGATAAGATATTTTGGCAGATTAGGGTAAGCTATGCGGCGCAAGCGATGCGGACGCGTGGGGCACGCGTTCGCGCTGATGGCGCTTATATGAATCGACGCGGTCGCATCGGTCACGCGGACGCGTGACTCGTTTGGTGATACTGGCGCGAGGGCAGCCTCGCACTCGCACAACTCTCTGTTCGAAATTTATTGTTGCCAAATTCCAGGGTGACGCGGTCGCGTGGTGGACGCGATCATGTTGGTGGCCAATATTGGAATATGACGCGAACGCGTGGGGCGCGCGTTCGCATGGTAGGGCTTGTGCGCCTAGCACCAGTCCAGCACCACTGCAGCACAACTTTCGGCCATGCACCCTTTCTTACGTCGATTTTTAGGTAACGCGTCCACGTGGGTGACGCAGACGCGTGGGAGGCATTTGTCCCACATGACGCGGACGTGTCAGCGACGCGGTCGTGTGGAGGAATTTGTGCCCAAGGCACGCCTCCAGCCATGCTCCCACGTGACTTTCTGTTCGATTTAGTTTTCTTGCATACTCACCTGCGACGCGGACGCGTCGGCGACGCTGTCGCGTCGCGTGCCCCCCCTTTTTTTATGCAATTATGCAAATGGAGATGTAAACTATTTGTGCTAATAATGAGAAGAGTTATTAAAAGAGAAAATTAAGAAGAAAGAAAGGAACGATCATACCATGGTGGGTTGTCTCCCACCCAGCACTTTGCTTTAACGTCCTTAAGTTGGACGCTCCACTAGCTCAGTCTTCTGCTGTGGGTGGATCCTCCAAGAGGAAGATTTATAACTCCTTGTTTTTCGTCACCTTCTCACCATGATATAGCTTTAAGCGATGTCCATTAACTTTGATGAATTCAGATCTTGAAGGATGACTCAGGTGAAAAACTCCGTATGGCTCAGCCTTCTCTACTCTATATGGACCTTCCCATTTTGATCTCAACTTGCCTGGCATGAGCCTCAGTCTAGAGTTGTAAAGGAGGACTAAGTCCCCAGGTTGGAACTCTCTCCTCTTGATGTGCTTATCATGCATAGCCTTCATCTTTTCCTTGTACATCCTCGAGTTCTCATAAGCTTCTAGGCGATGGCTTTCCAATTCCTGCAGTTGCAACTTCTTTTCAGCTCCGGCTTTCTCAAATCCCATGTTGCACTCCTTTACTGCCAAAAGGCTTTGTGCTCTACTTCAACTGCGACGTGACAGGCTTTTCCATAAACTAAGCGGAAGGGACTCATCCCAATGGGTGTCTTGTATGCAGTTCTGTATGCCCAGAGTGCATCTTGTAGCCTGGTGCTCCAGTCTCTTCTATGAGGTTTGACTATCTTCTGCAATATACGCTTTATCTCTCTGTTTGACACCTCGGCTTGTCCATTAGTTGGGTGATGAGTCCAGTACAAGCACAAGCCACCATGACAAGGAGCTCATCAAATGTCCAACTTAAAGACTTTAACTAAAAGTGCTAGGTGGGAGACAACCCACCATGGTATATTCTTTCCTTTTTGTTCTTAGTTTTATTTTATTTTATTTTCATTTGTTTTCATTCATAATTTCTGCATAGTCATCTGCATTTTGCATCTTGCATTCTGCATACTGCATTCAAAAAAAATACGCACGCGACGCGTAAGCGTCGCTGACACGTCCGCATCACAAGTGCATTGAAAAAAAAATTGAATAGAAAGTCACATGAAAGCGTGGCTGGAGGCGTGCCTTAGGCACAAGCACACCCACGCGACCATGTCATTTTGGAAACGAGCCTCCCATGCGTCCACGTCACCCACGCGAACACGTGCCCCTAAAAATCGACGTAAAAGAGGTGTATGGCAGCAAGTTATGATGAAGCTGGGCTGGAATAATGCTGGAAGCACTAGCCCCATCACGCGACTGCGTTACCCACGCGGCCGCGTCGTCCTCAAAGCATGGCCATTAACGCGATCGCGTCGATCACGCAATCGTGTCACCCTAAAATTTGGCAAAATGGGTTTTAAACAGAGAGTTGCGCGAACGCATGGCTGCCCTCACGCCATTCGCATAAATTAGGTCACGCGATAGCGTGACCCATGCGTCCGCGTCACTTGAAAATCATCGCACACCATGCGATCGCTTGACCCACGCGTCCGCATCATATGCGACGCACAGTTTTACTAGATCAGCGCCAACTATCTTATCTTTTCTTCCCCAATCCTAATTTTTTTCTTCTCTCTTTTATACTTCTTTCTTCATTCTTTCTTACTTTCTTCTTCTTCTTCTCTTTAACCTCTCATCCCTCTTCACTTCCATTCTATTTTATTTAATTTATTTGCATACTTTCATTCATTGCATTTTAATTTTGTGCATATTTTTATATTCTTTTCTAAATTTATTATTTTTTCATTGGTGTTAAAATTTCTTATTTAACTGTTGCATCTTCTCTTGAATTATCTTGGTGCTTCAAGACTTGTTTTACTCTAGTTGGGTAATATTATGTAAGTCAATGCTCATCTTTTATGATACTTGTATTACTTTTTGCATTCACATAAACTTACACTGTCTCTCATTACCCACACTCTTCCCCCTTTGTTGTAATTTTTGCACTATTGATATGCCGTTTGCTCCTACTGTCTTCTCTTTGGCATGTTGTAGCTACCATGTAATTGAGACCCTTATTAGTTGGCATTACCCACTCATATTTTATTTATTTTCTATCATTATTTTTGGGTTCCTTTTTTTCTTTTCCTCTTCTTTCAGGATGGCCACCGGAAAAAGAAAGGAAAAGAACTTGTACATGGGGCAACAGACAAGTCCATCTGCACAATCTCTAGAGAAAAGCATCAGTTGTAGCAACCCGTCCACTTGCACATCTTAGCATGCACCGAGGATGGTGCAATCTTTAAGTGTGGGGAGGTCGATACCGATCTCATGGGTTAGTTACCTTCTTCTCAACACCAATGTTTTATTTTCTTTGTTTGTTTATTGTTGCATTTGCATGTTTGATTGCATATTTGTTTGATTTTGTGCATATTTTACCACTTGGTTAAAGTAATATTTTCTTTTTCAAGAATCTTTTTATAATATTTCACTAATTTAAATTGAAAATTTTTTTTGTTAAACTTGTTTGAAGACTATAAATTGGAACATGGTTTAAAGCTAGAACACACAACCTGTGAGATTTTGAGCTTACTTATATGGTTACATTATTTAATCATAAATTTTTATTCTTGTGTGTTTTCTTCCCTATGATTACAATCTTTACTTTGTTCCATTTATATGTCCAATATTTAGTGTATTTACATGCTTGCATATGATTGAGGCCATTATTTGATTTTTGCTCACTTATCCCAAATAGCCTACCCTTTCAAATACCTTTGTTAGCCACTTTGAGCCTTTTTATTCCCCTTGTTCTATATTTTACCACATCACTAGCCTTAAGCAGAAAAACAAATTAAATACCACAATTGAATCTTTGGTTAGCTTAAGATAGTGTGTTAACTAAGTGTGGGGAAACTGTGGGAACTTGAGTTAATGAAAGTGTATAGTGTTTCATTGATAAAATATTGGAAATTTGGGTGCCTACTCATGTAAAACAGAAAAATTAAAAATCCATGTGCATTGATATGTTATTTTTGCCTTTATGTCTTCATAAAAAAGAAAAGAGAAAAAAAATTCAGAATATATATATATATATATATATATATATGTTCAATAAATAAGTAAATAAATAAGGGGACAAAATTACCCCAATGCTAAGTTAAGTTAAGAAAAAGATCAATGCATATGTGATAAAAAAAAAAATTTGATACATGAGTATGTGAAATATACAAAAGTGAGATTATTGGTAGCTAGGCATAATTTTAGAATTGTATAGAGTATGTATATGTTAGGTGAGATCTTAGACTAATCAAGGATTCAATTTATAGCTCACTTAGCCATATATATACCATCACAACCTTGAAAAGGCCTCATGATGTTTGCATTGGTACATTAAATTTTTGTTGATTGGTTAGATGAAGAATAAAGTTTGGAAAGCATGACTAGAGAAGAGTAGAGTGATTAACCCTAGACACTTGAGAGATTAAAGTGAGGGTTCAATGCTTGATTTCTATGTTCCCTGCTTTCATGAACTGTCTTCTTACAAGTTTACCTGTCTTTTATTGTATAATTTGAATTAGTGAAATCTGATTTATGTCTGTTCTTGGAGAATTTGATTTACTTTTAACCAAGTAGGTAAAAACATCTTAGCATGTAGTTGCATTCATATAGATAGGTTGCATTTCATACATTCTACCATTCCCCTCTACTCTTTTAGTTCTCTTGAGCTTAGCATGAGGACATGCTAATGTTTAAGTGTGGGGAGATTGATAAACCACTATTTTATAGTTTATCCTATGCTCAATTGAATGGTTTATATAAATTCTTTACTCACTTATTCATATGATTTGCATGGTTTTACATTTTCCTTCCTAATCTTGTGCTATGTTTGAAAACATGCTTCTTTGAGCTTTAAATTTGCTATATTTAATCCTCTCTTATTACGATTCGATGCCTTGATATGTGTTTTAAGTGATTTCAGGGATAATAGGGTAGGAATGGCTTGGAGGATGGAAAGGAAGCATGCAAAAGTGGAAGGAATACAAGAAATTGAAGAAATTACTAAGCTATCCAACCTGACCTCTTCGCACTCAAACGGTCATAACTTGAGCTACAGAGGTCCAAATGACGCGGTTCTAGTTGTGTTGGAAAGCTAACGTCTGGGGCTTCGATTTGATATATAATTTGCCATAGTAGCCATAGAGCTAGGTGACGCAAATGCGTGCTCTACGCGGACGCGTCATAGTGACAAAAATCAGCGTGTTTGAATTCGCAACCAGCGAATTCTGGGCTGTTTCTGGCCCAGTTTCTGGCCCAGAAAACACAGATTAGAGACTTTAAAGTGGTGGAATCCTTTCATTCATCAATCAAGCTTTAATATACACAATTTTAGGATTAGATGTAGTTTTAGAGAGAGAGGTTCTCTCCTCTCTCTTAGGATTAGGATTTAGGATTTCTATTATGTTTAGGCTACTTCTCTCAATTTCCAGGTTTAATGTTCCTTTTATTTATTTTTCCAATTTAATTTATGAATTCCCATGTTAGATTTGATTTCTTTATTTAATATAATTTGAGGTATTTTAGATTTAAGATTTCTTTCTTTTATTTATGTTACTGTTTCTTCCAATCCGAATGCATTTTTATTCGAGTAGATTCTCTTCCCTTTTGTCTTTGGTTAAGTAATTAGTAACACTTGAGTTATCAAACTCAGCGGTTGATTGAAATTGGAATTCTTTGCTGATTAATTTGTACTCCAATAACTCTAGTCTTTCCATAGTAGTTGACAAGGACTTGAGGATCAAATTAATTAGTCCACTTGACTCTCCTTTGTTTAGCAAGGGTTAATTAAAGTGGAAGCAGAATCCAATTCTCATCACACCTGATAAGGATAACTAGGATAGGACCTCAATTTCTCATACCTTGCCAAGAGATTTTTCTAATTATTAATTTATTTTTCTTGTCATTTAATTTACTTGTTCCTTATTTGAAAACCCAAAAATATACAATTTCCATAACCAATAATAAATCATACTTCCCTGCAATTCCTTGAGAAGACGACTCGAGGTTTAAATACTTTGGTTATAAATTTTATTCGGTTTTGTTACTTGTGACAACCAAACTTTTGTACGAAAGGATTCTCTGTTGGTTTAGAAACTATACTTACAACGCGATTATATTTATAAAATTTTTTTACCGATAGAAAATCCCGATCGTCAGGAGGCAAGCTCGGGCCATCCCACGCGCTAAGGCCGCTCAAGGTTTGAGCGTAGCGTTCACTAAGGGAACGCCCATGAGGAGGCGCTCAACCAAAGGAAGCCAAGCGCTCAAATTTGGAGCGCAGCACTCAATAAGCGAGCGCCAAGAGAGGAAGGACGCACTAAAGGTGCACGTTGAGGGAGTGAATGGGGTGTTCACTTTGCCAACTGAACGCTCCACTGGGAGCATCAATTAAGCATGCATTCTGACCCACTTCTACAAGGCCAAACCAGCAAAAGCCCCAAAGCAAGCAAAGCCCATTGACATGACTCAAAGACACAAGAAATACTTAGATTAGGAATTTCATTTAAATTGTAATTTGTTTTCAATTTCAATTTCATGTTCATTTTGTAAAGCCTATATAAAGGCATCAGTTTCATTTCATTAGGGAGAGCTAGGTTAGGCTGCTAGGCAGTAGTAGGACTAGCAGTAGGAGTAGAATAGAAGGCTCTCTTTGATACACTTTTACATTTTAATTGCATTGAATTCAATTTACTCTTATTGCAAATCTTAATCTTATGCACTTTTATTTCTCTGCAAGTTTACATTTCTGCTCATGATTCGATCTGATTTAATTCTTCCTGCAATTATGTGCAATTATGTTCTTCTGCAATTTCACATTTCCGTTCACGTTGAGCTTGATTTACTTTCCTGTACATTTACATTTACTGCAATTGTTCTAATTGATTGATCTATTGCTTGGTTTAAATTCCCAACAACCCATCCCCTTTACATTTGCTGCACTTTACTTTTCTTGCTCTTTAAGATTTTGTCAATTTACTTTATGCATTTTACAATTCTTGCAATTCATGTTCTATTGCTTCAATTTTCATTCAATTCATCACTGTCTGCTTGACTAAACTGATCACTCACTAAAGTTGCTTGCTCCATCAATCCCTGTGGGATCGACCTCACTCTAAGTGAGTTATTACTACTTGATGTGACTCGATACACTTGCCGATGAGTTTGTGTGGAATTCTAATTTTCACCATTAATTTTTTGGCGCTGTTGCCGGGGATTGATATAGATCGACAATGATTAAGTGGGTGAGAAGTCTAGATTAAGCATTTTCTTTGTTTTTGTCCTTTTTAATTTTCTGTTTTCTGCTGAAACCAATGTGTTTGTGTTTTTGCCTCATTAAGCAAATCTCATCTGAGACATGAATTTCGATTTTAATTGGTGATTTTTTTACAAAATTCAAATGGAGTTCAACTCATCTTATAATCAAACATATTTTATGGGATATTTCCCACCATCACTAATCTCTAATGGTGGATGGGAATATCACCAAGAAATTGCAAATTCTGAGCACTCCAATCCATGGAGATTTGCTCCAGAGCCACAAATTGATCAAGCAAATCACATGAGATATTTTCCAGAACCACAAAATGATTTACGTCATTATCCTCATGGTATTTGTGCATATCAACAAGAGTGTGAACAATCAAGTGAAAGGAATTTCCTCCCAGAGCCACAAAGTGAATCATACTGTTACGACACTAACACAAACTATGGCTGGGCAGGGAATTCTAATGCTCCATATGATATTCCGTAAGAGTCATCATCTCTTGATTATGCTTTCAATAAATTCATGCAAGATTGTCCCCCAATGCCACAAAGTGATCCACACCCTGATGAATTCTACAATGATTCACATTGTGGATGGGAGGATCAAAACCAAAAAGGAATTGATAGTTCATACTCCACTTATCAAGAGCCATTATCACTTGAGCAAACCTTCAATTCATTCATGCAAAAAACTTGAATCGACGCATACGCGTCAGTGACGCGTACGCATGGATGGGAAAAATGGCGATTCACGCGTAAGCGTGGAGTACGAGCACGCGTGAAAATGCCAACGTTGGAGGGAACGTTGGAGGTCCAACGCTGAGGCCAACATCCCCTGCATGGTTTTAAAGCTGTAAAATGAAATCTTTGCATCCACGCGCACGCGTGTAGGATGCGTACGCGTGGATGAGAATTTTTGCCCCTTGTGCGCAAACGTGCAAAGCATGCGTACGCGTGGATAGCAGAACGTTGGCCCTCTAACGTTGAGTCAAACGCCAATGATAGTAAAGTATCTTATTTTTCTGGTTTTCTTCTGAATAGCGTTTGAGTCAACGTTGGCCATCAAACGTTGACTCCAACGTGAAGCATCAGACTCTGCAATTCAAACCAATCTCTTCTCAATAGCAAGGGAAACCAATTGGAGCTAGTTTTAACCCAATTCCATCAAGCCCAAAAGCCCAATTCAGAGATTGAAGATCAATTGAAGAGAGTGTATAAATAGCTTAAAATTTAAGTTGAAAAGAACCTTTGGACCTTTTTCGGAACTTTTTCACTTTTGAGTTCAATTTTGCTTTCTGCAATTCTTTAATTTTCAGCAATGTCTCTTTCAATTGTAATTTCCATTTTGAGAGCTATGAAGAACTAAACCCCTTTCATTGGATTAGGGAGCTCTATTGTAATTCAATGGATCAATATTAGTTTCATTCTTCTTCTTCTTTCTTTTCTCTTGATTTTTGTTAGAAAGCTTTCGGTCTTAATTCAATTGGATAGTTGTCTTAAGAGATAAGCTATCCATAATTGGAATTCTTCGGAGCCTCGAGAGAGGAATGAAGAGTTCATGCTCGAATTGCTTTCTCACATTCGATTAGATTGGGGGTTGGATGGATATAGTGACATGTAATCCTACCAATACTTTGATCTATGAATTTTTGTGGTATAGTCAGTAACCGAACTTCAACTCTTCCCATGAGCAATTAAATCAAGACATTGGTCAATTGTTCATGCTTAGAGAGATTGGTGAGCCAAGACATTAGGATCCAATCATCTAAGATTACCAAGCAATGTCAATGAATGCATTGATTGAGGAAGAGATGAAAATGATTTGATCCGGAGAATTCAATATCTCCTGAAACCCAATGAATCCCCATCTCTGATCTACCCGTTCTATTTACTTTTTACTCTTTAATTTCATGCTAATTCCCATTCCCATTTTATTTCTTTCAATTTAATCTTCAGTCATTTTAATTTCAACAATTTAATTTCTGTTCATTTAATTTCTTGCAATTTAAGCTTCCTCTCAATTTACATTATGCAATTCTCAACCAAATCCGATTTCGCTCAACTAGTATAATTCTCCAATTAACATTTCTCAATCTACCAATCCCTATGGGATTCGACCTCACTCTACAGTGAGATTTTACTTGATGACAATCCGGTGCACTTGCAGGAAGGAAATTTGTTGAGAGGAAAATTTTTGTGAATCATCCCCTCTTCCCGAGTCTTCTACATCCGAGGAGGAGCATGCCGAGGAGCATGAGGCGGAGCCAGCTCATACAGAGGCACCATCACAGACACAAGCCACTCCGGAGGTTTAGCAACCACCTGAGGAGCCGCAGCCTGAGACCCAGCCAGATGCGACAGTTGACCCTCACCGTGAGCCACAGCAGTAGCATCGAGGATGATGCTTCGTTTTCAGTGTGGGGAGGTCACCGTTGTCGCCGTCGGTGGAGTAGCTATTTTAGGGAGATAAGTTCGGACATTTATCTTTTATTTTGTGCTATTCTTAGTATTTCGCACTTTACTTTATCGCACTTTTTGGATCATTGTATATATTAGTATTGTGGATACTTATATTCTAATTATTCCATTTTTCCTGCACCTTAGATTGGATACCTTTCTTATTTTTAGTAGATTTTCTTTACATAGTTGTTTTGGCTTGTTTTAGCTTTTTGGTTGTGATTAGAAAAATATTTTGGATTGTTGAAAATTAGTTGACCCTTTTTATATACGAAATGTGTTTTGATTGAAAAAGGGGTAAACTAAGGAAATCTTTAAATTTTCTCAATCACAACGTTGCATTAATAAGCTTAGTCAAAATGATGAAATTTTCCAAGAAATTTATTTATAGGGCACCACCCCAATTGATTGAAAAAAAATTTTTTTTTTTAGAACTTGCTTGAATTACATATATTGTGGAATATTATTTTTGAGTTAAGAACACAAGCTTGTGAGATTTAAACCTAATTGTGTGGTTACATTTTATAACCACTTATTTTCCTTCTTGTGTGTAATTGTTCTCTTTCTATGATTGTGATCCTTGATTTGTTTAATTCTATATGTCCATCATTCCTTGTAGACATGCACTCATATGATTGAGGTCATTGTTTTATTAGCTCACTTACCCAAATAGCTTACCTTTCACTCTCCATTGCTACCCAATTTTGAGCCTATGCTTAACCCAATTGTTCTTTATTTTAGCACATTACAAGTCTAAAGTGAAAAATAATAAAAGTTCCTTGTTTGGATCTTTGATTAGCTTAGGCTAGTGAGAGTGTTTATTATTCAAGTTTGGGGAGAATTGGGAACATTGGTTGGGATAAAAGGGTGTTTTTGTATTTCCATATTTGGGAATTGGGTGCATGCTCATGAACAGATTAAACGTATTAACCTTAGGCATTGATGTTCTTGTGTAAAAAAAAAAATAAAACAAAAATAAACAAGGGACAAAAACAATAAATAAGGGGACAAATGCCCCAATGTAAAGGTCAATAAAATCAATGCATAAGTGTTGTAAAATGAAGAAGAAATATAGGAGTATGTGAAAAAGACTGAAGAATGGGGGGTTGGGTTAGCAATTAATTGTATAGGTTTTTATATAGGTTGGGTGGGAAGTCTAGGTTAATCAAGGATTCAATTTTAGTCAACTTAACCATATATGACCCTACCTTGACCTTAACCCCATTACAACCCTATGTAAAGTCCTCATGATGACTGTATGCACGCATTGAATGATTGTTGATTGTTAGACGAAGAACAATTCTTGGAAAGCATGACTAGGAGAGAATTGAGTGAATCAACGCCTAAACACTTGAGTGATTAGAGTGGATACACATCCGGTGAGGGTTCGATTGCTCGATTACATGTTTCCACCCATGATCATCTTTTCTTGCATGTTTGTAAAATCTTTCAATGATTCAATTCAATTATGGGTTGATTTGATTGTTAATGCTTTAGCCCTTGTACTTATATGTATTCTTGGAAATTGATTGTTTTGACCAAGTAGATACATTCATGTAGATAGATTGCATTTAGATAGATTGCATATAGATAGGTTGTATATAGTTAGTTTGCATTGAATAAATGTTGATACCCTTTGCTTTTTTCTTGATTTTAGCATGAGGAGATGATTAGTTTAAGTGTGGGGAGGTTTGATGAACCCCAATTTTGTGGTTTATCTTGTGCTTATTTTAGGGGATTTTATCACCTTTTCCCACATTTATTCAATGAAATAGCATGGTTTTGTAATTCCCCTTTAATTTGTGCTTGAGTGTAAAAACATGCTTTTTAGGCCCTAAAATTGGTGATTTTAATTCACTTTAATTCCATCTGATGGCTTGATGTGTTTGTTGAGTAATTTCAGGTTCATAAGGCAAGTAACGGATGGAAGAAATGAAGAGAAAAGCATGCAAAAGGAATAATTCATGAAGAAGTGAGCTTTTGGAGAATTAAGGGCCATGCGCACGCGTCATGCACGGGTACGCATGCATTGGAGATTTTGCAAGCGACGCGCACGTGCCCTGCACGCTTACGTGTGGATAGGAGTTTTTGCCATCGACGCGCACGCGTCACCCATGCGTATGCGTGATGCTCGGCACGTGACCCACTTAAAGTGAAATCGCTGGGGGCAATTTCTGAGCTGCCCAGGCCCAATTCCAACTCGTTTCTAAGGGTATTTGATGCAGAATTGAAGACTGAGCAAAGGGGGAGCACTTAGTTATAGAATAGCATTATGTAGTTGAGTTTCTAGAGAGAGAAGCTCCCTCTTCTCTCTAGAATTAGGGTTCTTAGGCTTATTTCCATCTTAGATCTAGGTTTTGATTATTGTTATCATCTTGTTTTCTTTACAATTTCATGCTTCTACACTTTGATTCTCTTAGTTTTCATGTTAATTTCCCTTTTTTTTTGCCTCTTTTATGTTAATGAACTCTTGTTGGATTTGATTTACATTTAATGAAATTTGATGTTTGATGTTTCTTTTATTGATGATTTGAGTTGTGAATTTACTTCCCTTGCAATTGGTAGTTGTTAGATTTTAGTATTTTTGCACATTTCCTGTGCTTTCCATTTATACCCACTAAGTGTTTGACAAAATTCTTGGTTGGACTTTAGAGTAGATTTTGAGCATTCTTGGCTTGGAAAGAGTAATTGGGCAACCTTGGGGCATTAATACCCAATTTAGATTGGTGATCTAGAGTTGTTAGTTAATATCATCTCCGTTGACTCTAATCTCGTGCTAATTCAATTAGTGAGTTGATTAGGATTTTTGGATTAAGATTAGCTAGTCTTGTTTGACTTTCTCTCGTGGAAGATAATTCACACCTTCTTCCAATATTGGAGATGATGAAATAAGATAAATTCTTGTTAGGTATCGTTGTGATTAATGACTAGGATAGAAAGCCTATGATCTCAACTTTTTCCATGAATGTCTCTCCTTATTAATTGCTTTCTTTAGTTGTTTCCTTATTTTCTTGTCATTTAAATTCTTGCCCATCTAATTTCTTCTCTCTTTATCAATCAAACCCCATGTTCTTCATAGCCAATAATTGAGCACTTCATTGTAATTCCTTGTGAGACGACCCGAGGTTTAAATACTTCGGTTAATTCTTATTGGGGTTTGTACATGTGACAAAACCAATCTAAATTTGATGTGAGAGTTGTTTGTTGGTTTGGAGCTATGCTTACAACGAAGTTGTTGTTTCTTTAAGAGAAATTCTAGACCGATGATAATTAGCGCATATCAGATATCTATCCACGAAATTATCCATGTCTATAAATGTATTTCCCAGTGATACCATGACCAATCCAAGGAGGGAATGCAAGGCCATCACATTAAGAAGTGGGAAGGTGGTGAAGGAGCCATCTTCAAGCCACAACTTACAAGAAGAAGAGGCTGACAAAAACTCAGAAAGCAAAGATGAAGAAGAGATACATACACCTACCACACCAAAAGGGGTCTTGAAACCCTATGTGCCAAAAGCACCATACCCACAGAGGCTAAGAAAAGATGGAAAGGACAGTAAATTCTCCAAGTTCTTAGAGATATCCAAATAGCTCCAAATCAAGATACCATTTGTAGAAGCACTACAGTAAATGCCACTCTATGGTAAATTCTTAAAGGAGCTCATGACTAAGAAAAGGAACAAGATGGAAAAGGAAACTATAGTGCTCACAAAGGAATGCAGTGCTATGATACAGAAGAAGCTTCCCCAAAAGATGAAAGATCCTAGAAGCTTTCAAATCCCATGCATCATAGGAGACATTAGCATTAAGAAAGCATTGTGTGACCTAGGAGCTATCATCAACCTTATGTCCTTGTCCATGATGAAGAGAATGAGAATTGAAGAGGCCAAACAAATAAGAATGGCACTTCAACTAGCAGACAAAACATTCAAGTTCCCCTATGGAGTAGTGGAGGACTTGTTAGTCAAGGTGGATGACTTCATCTTCCCAACAGATTTAATAGTGCTTAATATGGAAGAAGAAGCCAATACATCAATCATACTAGGGAGACCATTTTTAGCAACTGCTGGAGCTATAATCAATGTATAAAAAGGAGAATTGGTCCTTAAGCTTCATGAGGAAAAGATGGTATTCAATGTGTTCACTACTATGAGCTACCCAAAGGAGTCCATTGGAGAGTGCATGATGGTAGATACAATGGAAGCACTGGTCCAAGGAGTTCTAGAAGAAGACAAGCTTGAAGATGCAATGGAAAAAGAGCAACAAACATGTAGTGAATTACCACAAGAAAGCATGGACAGCCCAATCATGCTAGACAAGGCAAAAAAGGAGAAGGTAGAACCACCCAAGCTGGAACTAAAGACTCTGCCTCCAAGCTTGAAGTATGCTTACTTGGGGAGTAATGACACTTATCCAGTAATCATTAATTCAACCCTGAGTAAGGAATAAGAGGAGGAACTCGTCAAGGTGCTGAAACAACAAAAGGATGCCACTTAGTGGACCCTCTCTGACTTAAAAGGAATAAGCCCTTCAATGTGCATGCATAAGATCCTTCTTGAGGAGGATGCCAAGCCATCAATCCAACCACAAAGAAGATTGAACCCATCAATGAAGGAAGACATTAACTAACTCATGGAACAACAAAGGCACTGGGAGGAGATGCAAGAAAGCATCAAGCAAATGCAAGGAAATATGGATCAAATCAGGGAGCAGCGAGGGCAATTTAATTGGGGAGAGATGCAAGGCATCCTCAACAAGATTATGGAGCAACAAATGATTTAACAGAGGAACCTTGCTGAGTTTAGGTCACTTTATGAAGCTAGAACTACTTCAAGAAGGCAGTATGATATAAATACACAATCAAAGCTGAATCACTTGTGCAATGCAATAGCCACCCTGAACCCAAAGTATCCAACATTTGTGCAAGGGATGGAGGAACTAAGTGCTAGACAAGAGGAAATTGTAGGTAAGCACAAGGAGGATGGGAGGACTTTCATGAGAAGGCTAGATTTTAGGAAGCCAAAGGATACTCAAGCACAAGAAGGAGCCTCAACAAAGAAGAATGGTGGTGATGCCTCCAAGAAAAAGGATAAAGGAAAGGGACCAATGCAATGATCAAGGGCAGAAGCATCATGAAGTTTTTGGAGCATATGTCTAACTCCTAAGTTTGGTGTGCCTAAAGGCACTCTAAAATGGCTTTTAAAGCATGCTGATCATATAACCTTTTTAGAATATATACTCATTCATCCTATTGAAGTATATAGCCAAACATTAAGTTTGGTGTCTACATATGCTATGAATTTCAAGAAAGTCACTTTTCCTCAAAAAGTCAAGTTCATGAAAAGATAAACCATATTTGCATAATTCTTGTGAATTGATTGTATTAAGGTAGAAAATAAAATGTTCCTTGTAATGAATATGCTAATTATGACAAGACATTCATTGGGTTTCATATGAATCACTTAGCAGAAAACAAGTTTGGTGTTCGCCAATATTTTGTTCAAAGTCCTAAGGGGCATAGTTAGTTATTCATAAATAAGGAACATATAGAAAATTTTAACTTTTATATATACTTTGCACTTGATAACCACCACCGTGCTGAATTTATGTTTTGAGCTTATTATTGCCTTGATTGAAATGGATAGGTATGAAGAAAAAAATGAAGAAAAGACAACACCATGGAAGTACGGGTGTCACAAGGAGGAAAAGTGAGTCACATATGCTTGGGAATTGCTTTTTGGGGAACAAAAATCTGCAAGGTTCAGCACCTAGGAGACCGAACCACATGCCCAATGAAGAGTGGTCTTTGTCCTCATCCTCTCTTACATGCACACCATCCATTCTAACTCTTTCGAAAGACATCCTGACCATCCAATCATCATTAAGGTTGCTATAAATAGAGTCACTTGGACTATCCCTCATAAACCAACTGTCACACTCCTTGCATTGAAGAATTTAGCTTTCGGTTTCCTTAAGAAAAATCCTAGTAACCGTGTTCTGTGAGCTCCAAACCAATCTTGCCTCCTTAATCTTTTCTTCCTGCTTCACCAGTAAGCCAAACACTCAGCCTAAGAGTCACAAAAGTCTTCTCTCCCTCACCATTCTTCAATTCTCCACTCGGCCTCATCCTTCCCTAATTAATGGCTTCATCAAGTTCCAAAAGAAGGAAAGGAAAGCAACCAGTTGAAGCTGAACCACTACCCTATGATGACAAAAGATTTAAGTCTCAATTTCATGAGTCACGATACTATAGGTTGATGGATGCAAAAGAAGTTATCCCAGAGATTGGTTTCCAATTGAAGGAAGGAGAGTACCCCATCATGAGATGGATGGTTGAACATAGAAGATGGGAACTCCTGTGTGAACCTCTCACTGACATAAGTGCAACCATGATAAGAGAGTTCTATGCAAATGCTGTAAGGCCAAGCAAAACAAGCCCTCCCTACAAGAGCTATGTTAGGGGGGTTGATGTGGATTTCAGCCCATCATCCATCATGAGGGTCTTGCAGATAAGAGTGATACCCTTTGAAGAACCTAACTTTGATGAAAGAATGAAGGGTGAGAATGATCCTGATGAGCTACCAAATGGTTTATGCTTGGAAGGCAAAGATTGGGAAAGGGATTCAAATGGAGACCCAAGCTACTTAAAGAGGATTGATCTCACACCTGAGGCCAAAGGTTGGTATGAGATAGTGAGAAGATCCATACTCCCCACTGGAAATACATCAGAGGTCACAATAAAGAGAGCAATTCTGACATATTGCATACTCAAAGGAGGAGAAATCAATATCCCACAAATCATAGCAGACAGCATCCAAGAGATGGCTGAATACAGTGGAAAATCAAGCAGACTTGGTCACCCAAGCACTATATTGAGGCTGTGCAACAGAGTAGGGGTAATATTTGAGGATGTAGATACAGATCGGGTAAAGGGAGGCAGAGGAATCACTAAGCAAAGGATGGACGGTGTCACTAACACCCAAGAGGAGAGAAGAACTCAAGGAAGAACGAAGAGACCACAAATGGAATAGGGACAAGCTTCTATCGCAATGGACTTAAGCAAGATCTAGAAAGCCATTGCAGAAATGTCCCAGCAATACTTGAGGGCCCAACACCCAAGCCCCTTTATTATTCATGCAATTTAAGTTTCCCAATAGTTTAGATTCAGCAATTTACATTACTTGCACTTTAAGTTTCAGTTATTTACTTTTCTTGCAATTTAAGTTTCTGCTCATTTAATTTCTTGCACTTTAAGTTTCTGCAATTTACTCCTTCATCACTTTCAGCTTCTGCCAATTTTCATTCTGCACTTTAGTTTACTTGCAATTTCACTACTCTTAACCGAATTTCACTCAAATTATCAACTATTTGCTTAACTAAATTCATCACCAAACTAAAGTTTCTCAATCCATCAATCCCTATGGGATCGACCTCACTCCTGTGAGTTATTACTACTTGATGCGACTCGGTACCCTTGTCGGTGAGTTTGTGTGGAATCGCTTTTCCCTCATCAAGTTTTTGGCGCTGTTGCTGGGGATTGATTTAGATTGACAATGATTAAGTAGGTGATAATCTAGATTAAGCACTTTTTCTTTGTTTTTGTTAAACATTTTTTTTCCGTTTAAAGATTTTGTTTCAACTAACCTTAACCATAAACTAGCAGTAGATTACTTTGTTTTGGTTTCTGGTTTTGCTTGTGTTGTACGCCAAGAGGGAGAAGAGGTGAATCCACCTCCTTTAATTCTGAGCTAGAGAGGACACTCCGGAGATTGAGAAGAGAAGAAAGAGGAAAGGGAGTTGTAGGAGAAGAAGAATCAGAAGAAGAAGATCAAGAAATGGAGGGTAACATCCCAAATCCACCTGAGGATGTGGCTAACAATAATGGCCAACCTCAGAGAAGAGTTTTAGCCTCTTACACTATGCCCAACGCAAGAAATTGTGGGAGCATCATCCTAACCCCCAATGTCCATGCTAATAACTTTGAACTCAAGCCTCAATTGATTACCCTGGTTCAGAACAATTGTCAATATGGAGGAAGTGCTGCTGAAGATCCAAACCAACACCTCTCTGTGTTTTTGAGAATTTATGACACTGTCAAAACCAATGGAGTCCACCCTGACATATATAAACTCTTGCTATTCCCATTTTCACTAAGGACAAATCCACACATTGGTTAGAAACCTTCCCTAAAGAAAGCATTACCAACTGGGATGTTTTAGTGAGCAAATTTCTAGCCAAATTCTATCCACCCCGGATAGTCATTAAGCTAAAAACTGATGTTTAAACCTTCAGACAACTAGAAGAGAAATCATTTTATGAAGCTTGGGAGAGGTATAAAGCCTTGATCCGAAGGTGTCCAGAAGGAATGTTCAGTGAATGGGTGGAGTTGCAGAATTTCTATGAAGGCTTGTCATTACCTTCAAGGAAAACTTTGGATTATTCTTCAGGAGGATCTTTGCAAATGATGAAAACTGCTAAAGAGGCACAGGATCTTATAGACATGGTGGCCAACAATGAGTATTTCTACTCCTCTGAAAGGCAAGCAGCTCCAAAGAAAGGTGTATTTGAACTTGAAGGAGTTGATATAATATTATCTCAGAATAAACTCATGCACTAGCAGCTTCAACAGCAAATTGAAATGATGTCAAAGAGGATGGATGGATTACAACTTACAGCAGTAAACACAACTAAGCTATAAAGAACAACAGCCTGAATAAGTGCAGTACATGCAAAATCAAGGTTCCGGACCAAATGACTTCCATGGAGACACTTACAACTCATCTTGGAGAAACCATCCCAATCTGAAATGGGGAAAGAACCAGAACCAGCAACCTTGGCAGAGGAACTCCGACCAAAATAAATTTCGCAACACAAGCCACCAAAACGATCAAAATACTAACCAAAATCCATACAGAAAACCATAAAATAATCAACCACAACCCAATTTCTATCCACCCAACAACCTATCACCAGCCAAAATAACTTTCATCCCCCATCTACATCTCACACTCAGCCACAACCACCCCAAGAATCTCAAAGAATCTCCACCTTAGAGATGATGATGGAGAAAATGATCAAGCATCAAGAATTGGCCAACAAGAACCATGAAGCTTCACTGAGAAATCTGGAAAGATAAATTGGACAGCAGTCCAAGCAAACAGTAGCTGAAAGACTAACCAATGCAATGCCAAGTGACACTATTCCCAACCCCAAGGAAGAATGTAAAGCAATTCAGCTTAGGAGTGGAAAGACATTGGAGAATAACAAAGAAGTTAACAAGTAGCCAGCAAAGGATGATAAGGCCAACAACAAGGAAGAAGTGACAATTAAAGAGAAGGACCAGGAAGAGCTTAAAAAGAAGAATGAAGAGTCACAAGCTTCAAAGAAGGGAAAACAAATCATGATAGAGCCTCCAGAAGAACAAAGGAAGGAAGTTAAACACTACATCCCTCCTTTGCCATATCCTCAGAGATTGCAAAGAGAGCTCAAGGATCAATAGTTTCCCAAATTTCTGGAAGTTTTTAAGAAGTTAGAAATCAATATCCCTCTTGCTAAAGCATTGGAGCAGATACCTCTATATGCTAAATTCCTCAAGGAGCTCATTGATAAACCCATATTTCATGAGTTCTTTTGTGCTTAATTAGAGTGATTTATTCAACTCTTCACCTACTTATTCACATTAATTGCATGGTTTTACCTTCCCTTCCTTATTATGTGATGTAAATGAAAAACATGTTTTCTAAGCTTTAAAATCAATTAATTTAATTACCTTTATTTCCATTCGATGCCGTGATTAGTGTGTTGAGTAGTTTCAGATTTTCTAAGGCAGAATGACTTAAAGGATGACAAAGGAAACATACTAAAATGGAAGGAGGAAGCAAAACGGAGCTTTAAGGAAACTCGTATCCACGCGATCGGATGGATGACGCGATCGCGTGCCAAGCACGAATCAGCAGCGACGCGGCCGCATGACTGACGCGATCGCGCGCCTTAAGCAGAACGCATATGACGCGGTCGCATGACTGACGCGACCGCGTGGCAAGGAAAGGCTCTAAATGACGCGACTGCGTGACCCACGCGGACGCGTGACAGTGGCCACGTATCAGAATTTACAGAATATGCCGCCAGCAAATTCTGAAGCCCTTTTTGGCCCAGATCCAAGTACAGACAGCATAGACCAGAGGTTATAAAGTGTGGGAATGCTTGCATTCAAGGAGAGCTCGCATATTTTACTTTTCAATGATTTAGATTTAGTTTAGAGAGAGATTCTCTCTCTCTTTTAGGATTTAGGACTTCTTCTTGTTTTGGGAGTAACTCTGGATCCATGTTTAATGTTCTTTTATTTTAGTTTTATTTATTTATTCCAACATTTGAATTGATTATTATAATTTGATTTACGAATTATTCCATGTTACAGACAGTTATTTGAATTAATGATATTTGAGGTATTTTCAGTTTATAATTGTTCCATTTGATTTAAGTTACCATTGCTTCCCATCTAAGGATATTTTTATTATTCCAGCAATTTTACTTTTTCCCCTTTTGGTTCTGGGTAAGAATTTAGTAACTCAACAGTTATTAAACTCAACATAATTGATAATTGTTATCTTGCTAATTGAGCTGAACCTAAGTAATCCCAACCTTTTCTTAGGAAATAAATAGGATTCAAAGGTCAATTCAATTAGTCCCTTGACTTTCCTTGCCCTGGTACAGGTTGACCAAGTGAAATTAAGATACAACTTTCATCATTGTTGAGAGGGATAGCTAAGTTGGACTTCTAATTTCCCTTATCTTGCCAAAAGTTGTTTTACAGTTATTATATATTTTTAATTGCCATTTAATTCACTCGTCATTTAAATTACTTGCTTCTCACCTTCTAAACCCCGATTATAACCTTTATAACCAATAATAAGAACATACTTCCTCGCAGTTCCTTGAGAAGACGACCCGAGGTTTAAATACTCGGTTAACAATTTCTAAGGGGTTTGTTACTTGTGACACCCAAAACGTTTGTACGAAGGGATTTTTGTCGGTTTAGAGACTATATCTACAACGCAACTGTTTTTATGATATTCTTTACTCGCAGAAATCCTAACGTCACTCATCAACAAAAAAGAAGCTGGAATGAGAAGGAAACAATGATCTTAACACAAGAGTGCAGTGCAGTGATTCAAAAAGGCCTCCCTCCAAAACTCAAAGATCCTGGGAGTTTCGTCATATCTTGCACCATAGGCAACATGACCCTGGAAAAAGCTCTCTGTGATTTAGGAGACAGCATCAATTTGATGCCCCTCTCACTAATGAAAAAGCTTGCAATAGAAGAAGTCAAACCGACCAGAATGTCACTTCAAATGGTTGACAGATCACTTAAAATACCTAATAGAGTTGTGAAAAATCTGTTAGTGAAAGTAGGAGAATTCATATTCTCTGCTGATTTTGTCATTTTAGACATAGAAGAAGAAGGACCCAATTCAATCATCTTGGGGAGACTCTTTTTAGCCACAGTAAGGGCTATAATTGATGTGGAGAAAGGTGAAATGACTCTCAGAGTGCATGATGAAAAAATGATCATCAATGTCTTTAAAGCCATGCAATATCCTCTTGAGAAGGAAAAGCACATGAGGGTAGAAATGATAGAAGACTTGGTGGAAGAAGTGTTTGATGCCAACATTTAGAAAGAACAAGAAGAAGAAATGAGAAGTGATCAAGATTTCACAAAGGAACAAGCTTCTGAAATCTCACTTGAAGGCAAGACAAAAGAGGTACCAAAACAAGAACTGAAAGCTCTCCCACCACATCTCAAGTATGCATTCATTGGAGAAAAAGAAACCTTGCCAGTAATCATCAATTCTTCACTGTACAAAGAAGATGAAACAAAGCTGATTGAAGTACTGAAAGCTCACAAGACAGCTTTAGGATGGACAATGCCCTACCATCTGTATGCATAAAATCTTGCTAGAGAAGGACTAAAGACCTGTAGTGCATCCTCAAAGAAGGCTCAACCCAACCATGAAGGAAGTGGTTCAAAAAGAGGTGATGAAGCTGTGGAAAGCTGGAATCATATACCCAATCTCTAACAGCTCTTGGGTAAGCCCAGTCTAAGTGCTGCCTAAGAAAGGTGGCATTACTATCATCTTCAATGAGAAGAATGAACTCATTCCCACAAGAACAGTAACAGGGTGGAGAATGTGCATCGACTATAGAAGACTAAATGATGCCACAAGGAAATATCATTTCCCTCTCCCCTTCATTGACCAGATGCTGGAAAGATTGGCTAGCCATTCATATTACTGCGTCCTGGATGGGTACTCTGGGTACAATCAAATAGTGGTGGATCCCAAGGATCAAGAGAAGACTTCCTTCACATGTCCATTCGGAGTCTTTGCTTACAGAGAGATGCCTTTTGGGTTATGCAATGCCCCTGCAACTTTTCAAAGGTACGCTTTCTATATTTTCTGACATGGTGAAAAAAATTTTAGAAGTCTTCATGGATGATTTTTCTGTCTTTGGAAATTCATTTGATACCTACTTGCATCATTTAACTATTGTATTGAAAAGATGCTAAGAAACTAATCTTGTCTTAGATTGGGAGAAATGCCATTTTATAGTTCCTAAAGGGATAGTTCTTGGGCATAAAGTTTCAAGCAAAGGTATAAAAGTTGATAAGGCTAAAATAGAGATCATAGAAAAGCTTCTATACCTGTTAATGTGAAAGCATTAAGAAGTTTTCTTGGACATGCTGGTTTTTACAGGAGATTCATCAAAGACTTTTCAAAAATAGCCAAACCATTGAGCAATCTACTAGTGATTGACAATCCTTTCATCTTTGATGATAATTGTAAGCATGCTTTTGAAACTTTGAAAAGAAAACTTACTACAGCACCAATCATCACACCCCTAGATTGGAGATTGCCTTTTGAAATCATGTGTGATGCAAGTGACTTTGCAATTGGTGCTGTATTGGGGCAAAAGAAAGACAAGCTGCATCGTGTTATATACTATGCAAGTAAGGTATTGAATGAGGCACAGAAAAATTATACCACCACTGAGAAAGAGATTTTGGCAATTGTATATGCATTTGATAAATTTAGACAATACTTGATTGGTTCAAAAGTTATAGTATATACTGATCATGCTGCTCTCAAGTATCTCATGTCTAAACAGGATTCAAAGCCAAGGCTCATTAAGTGGGTGTTGCTGCTACAAGAATTTGACATTGAAGTGAGAGATAGAAAAGGAAACGAGAACCAAGTGGCAGACCACTTGTCAAGACTCTCACAAGAAGCCAACCAAGACACACCACAACCAGTGAATAAAAAATTCCCAGATGAATACCTTCTGCAAATCCAGCAAGCACCTTGTTTTGCTAACATTGCAAATTACAAGGTGGGAAGGAAGGTTCCTCAAGAGGTTACCAAGTAACAAGTGAATAAGCTGTGTAATAAAGCCAAGAAATTCTTGTGGGATGAGCCATTCTTGTTCAAGAGGTGTCCAGATGGGATGAATAGAAGGTGCATTCCTGAAAATGAGATGAGAGACATATTGTGGCACTGTCATGGTTCAGCTAATGGTGGACATTTTGGGCCAGAAAGAACTGCAGCTAAAGTCCTTCAAAGTGGATTTTATTGGTCAACTATATTCAGGGATGCCAGAGAGTTTGTGCACCAATGCAATGAATGTCAAAGAGCTGGAGGGTTGACAAAGAGGAATGAAATGCCCCAAAACTTCATCTTGGAAGTAGAACTGTTTGATCTATAGGGGGTAGATTTCATGGGCCCCTTTCCCCCCATCCTATTCCTTCAGATACATTCTGGTAGCAGTGGAATATGTCTCCAAATGGGTGGAAGCCATAGCAACAACTACCTGTGATACATCAATTGTTCTTCAATTTCTTAAGAAACACATCTTCACTAGATATGGGGTGCCTAAAGGCCTTATTAGTGATGGTGGCAGCCACTTTTGCAACAGACAGATAGAAAAGCTGCTTCACAAATATGGAGTAATTCACAAAGTAGCTATACCATATCACCCTCAGACTAATGGCCAGGCTGAATTAGCAAACAGGGAGTTAAAGAGAATCTTGGAGAAGACAGTGGAGATCACAAGGAAAGACTGGGCAAGAAAATTGGATGACGATCTGCGGGCATATAAAACAGCATTCAAAATGCCAATTGGAAAGTCACCCTTCCAGCTAATCTATGGGAAATCATGTCACCTTCTTGTGGAGCTAGAACATAAAGCTTACTGGGCCACTAAGCTCCTCAATCTTGACCCTCTAGTAGCAGGAGAGAAGAGGCTGTTGCAACTTAATGAGTTAGAGGAATTCATATTAGAAGCTTATGAAAATACAAAAATATACAAGGAGAAAGCTAAGAAGTGGCATGATAAGAAAATCCTGAAAAGGAAGTTCAAGCCAGGACAACAAGTGCTCCTCTACAATTCCAGGCTCAAGGTTTTCCCTGGAAAACTCAAATCTAAATGGACTGGCCCTTATCTGATAACCAAGGTTTTCCCACATGGAAGCCTTGAACTGCTGAATGAAACCGCAAAAGAGATAATCACAACAAATGGCCAGAGAGCTAAGCATTATCTAGGAGGATCTTGGAATAAGGTAGAGAGTGTTCAGGGGCTAGGATGAACAAAGAAGGAAGACGTCAAGCTACTGACGATAAACAAGCGCTTGTTGGGAGGCAACCCAACCAAAGGTAGTTTTCTTTTCTTAACTATTTCAATAAAAAGGTTAAGTAGATTTATCTGGATTGTAAGGAGCTAAGTTTGGTGTTACACACCAAAACAATTTAAGGGTAAAAGAAGGATGCTAAGTTTGGTGTCCCACCAAAAATTACAATTAAAAACACATTTCAACCCTCTGCATAAAGGGTTATTAGCTCCAAACAATCAGAAAAACTACTTGACCATTGTATGCTTTTTAGTCTTTAGTGTTATTCTGTTTAGCAAAAGCACAAGGTTTCATATATGGTTGAGATGTTGCATAAAAGGTAATGGCAAGGAACTAACTTTGGTGTTCACACACCGAAGTAAGTTCAAAAGCCTACAAACATTCATGCATATTAACCATTTTTGAAGTGCTTGGGAGACAAGCAACTTTCACTACCAGTGTAGAAAAATGTTCAACTTTTTAGAAGACTATACATCATCAGCAAGAAAAGCTTAAAAGCTAAGAAGGAGGATGAAAGACTAAGCAAGAGAATACCAAAAGGTTGTATGGTTACTCAACTATTTAAATCTGCTGTGCTTTAGTTGAAAGTTTAATTGTTCTCCTTGTTGATAAGTTTATCCTTATCTGCACTCTATTGGTTTACTTTCCTGTTATCATTCAAATAAATGATCTAGTATAAGTGTCTGCATCACTCATCCTACTTGAATATATGTCTTGTTCCTTTGCATGAATAAGAGAAAAATGTTGAAAAAGAAAGTGATTGTCCAATGTGGTAGGAATAGTAATAGAGTTCAGTGGTGGTATGTATGTTTGATTATTAAAGCAAGCTTATTAATAAAAGATAAAGGTTAGGATGATCCCTTGTAGTGTGAACCTAGTTGCTGTTGTAAAACCTTCAATTAATACTTATCCTTGGAAAAAGAAAGAGCAAGATAAGGAAGGAAGAAAAGCCAAGAATTAGCAACAAAAATGAAAGAAACAAATAAAAAGGCTAGACACCAATAACTTGGACCTTAGGACATATGCTTGTGATGCTATTGTATTAGGATCTGCTTGGATTAGTAGGTTCTGAGGAGTATTTTCAAACTTGGTAACTTGGATTAACTAATCCGAGATTACCAACCGAAAATCCACTATCAAGAGAAACCTAATTACAAAGCATTTAGTAACCCAAAGAGGTGCTGGGCATCAATGTCTTAGGATGAATTGTGAGCCAAGTGTCTGTGGTGGAGATCTGTTGATTGAAAAACCAAGCTAAAAAGCTGCTGCAACACATAACACCTAGCTTTGAACAAAAGTGTAAGCTTCTCAGCAGAAAAACAAAAGAAAATCAAAACACCAAGGATGGATGAATAACAAGGTTCATAGCAGCAACTTTAGTCATCATTTAAAGGGACATTTCAAGCCTGAAATCTAATAAAAGAAGAGCTTCAATTAAATCTGCATAAAACCCCATGAACCAAATTCAATCACCTGCTAAATAAGGACATATAGGCTTCTCTGTTTTATTTCATTGCTTTTCATGTTTTAGTGCTTGCTTGGGGCCAAGTAAGATTTAAGTTTGGTGTTGTGATGACAAGTCATCTTATGCTAGTTTCACAAGAATTTTTCATTGGTTTCATTAGGTTTTATGCAGTTTCTTGCACAATAAGTAAGTGGTTGGAGTGGAATTTCATGATCATTTAGATCCAATCAAACATCATTTATTTTATACAAAAATCATGAGATTTAGGCAAGAATTAAGTGATTATTATGATTGATGCAAATTCTTGTGATTTTGGTGAGATTTTGATTGCTTGTTTGGTTAATTTCAGGAGAGAAAATGAAGAAAAGAAGAAGCCATACAGTATAGCGTTGCATTCAAATAATGAACGCCACGCTCACTTGCGACGCGCACGCGTGCATGACGCACACGCGTCAGGGATGGATTTCTGAAGATCCACGCGTACATGTGCATGACGCGTACGCGTGGTAGTGGTTGGCGCTCGCTTTCAAAAAGAGCGCTACATCCATTTACTCAGCATTTTCGGGCACGTTCAGATTTGGAGGAAAAGTTTTGAAATCGACGCGCACGCGTACATGACGCACATGCGTCGATAGAGCACTTGTGACAAATCACGCTCACGCTTGGCTGGCACTAAGGCCTAAATTGGATGTTTTGCTACCCATGCGCACACGTGGAAGACGCGCACGCGTGGGCAGAATTCACTAAGCCAACGTAGCACTCACTAAGTTAACGTTATCAACGACGCGTACGCATGAAAGGGGCACGCGAGCATGTTTGGAGCTGAAGACTGATAGTGACGTGCACCTGTACATGATGCACACGCATCGATAAGCAAATAGGCAAAAGGATGTGCACGCGTGGATAAATAAACGCTGTGCTCACTTAGAGAATGCAACGTTCCCCTGGAAGCAGCACCCAAGTGCCATTTTGATCCACTTCATACAAGGCCACAAAGCCCACTCCAATTACTTGAAGACTAATTTGGAAAGTGTATAAATAGGATGAAATTTGATTTCTTAGAGAGCTCTCTCTTAGTTTTTTTAGAATTTGTGATAATTAGGGAGATCATATCTGAATTTACCTTTCAGTTTCGTTTACTCTCTTTTGCATCCTTTGATTTTCTGTTTCTGGTTTTGGGAACTCTGATTTGAGAATTCTTCTGAATTTCTTCACCTTGGAGTTTGCTTTTATTTTCCCTTGCTTCTAGTTTTAGGAATTGGAGATCTGATCTTAGTTTTCTTCTAGTTTTCTTTCTTCTGCAACTTCTTCATTTCCATTTTGTTAAGAAAGCAATTGGGATCTAAATTTTCTTTCTGTTTTTATTATTCTTCTGCAATTGTCAATTTCTCTTTTTAGAATTTAAAAATTGATCTATGTTTTATTTCCGTTATTGTATTCTGTTGCAATTTTCCATTTCTGTTTTGGTACCAGAATTTTGATTGGTCTATTTTATGAATTTCCTCATCTGAGAGTTCTCTAATTTACTGCAATTTACATTTTCCAGTTTTGTTTTGATTCCCAATACCCAAACCCCTTTATTCTTCATGCAATTTAAGTTTCTTAGCAATTTAGAATTCTGCAATTTAAATTACTTGCCCATTAAGTTTCTACAATTTACCTTTCTTGCAATTTAAATTTTTGCTCATTTAATTTCTTGCACTTTAAGTTTCTATAATTTACTCCTTCAGCACTTTCAGCTTCTGCCAATTTTAATTTTGCTCTTTAGTTTACTTACATTTTAGCTTCTGTTATCCGAATTTCACTCAAATCATCAAATATTCGCTTAACTAAATTCATCACCAAACTAAAGTTGCTCAATCCATCAATCCCTGTGGGATCGACCTCACTCCTGTGAGTTATTACAACTTGATGCGACCCGGTACACTTGCCGGTGAGTTTGTGTGGAATCGTTTTTCCCCCATCAAGTTTTTGGCACCATTGTCGGGGATTGATTTAGATTGACAATGATTAAGTAGATGATAATCTAGATTAAGTACTTTTTCTTTGTTTTTGTTAAACATTTTTTTCCGTTTGAAGATTTTGTTTCAACTAACCTTAACCACACTCTAGCAGTAGAGTACCTTGTTTTGGTTTCTGGTTTTGCTTGTGTTGTATGCCAGGAGGGAAAAGAGGTGAATCCACCTCCTTTGATTCTGAGCCCAAGAGGACACTCCTGAGAATGAGAAAAGAAGCAAGAGGAAAGGGAGTTGTAGTAGAAGAAGAATCAGAAGAAGAAGATCAAGAAATGGAGGGTAATATCCCAAATCCACCTGAGGATGTGGCTAACAACAATGGCTGATGCACGGAAATTTGTCTCTCAACAAATTTTCCTTCGGCAAGTATACCGAATTGTCGTCAAGTAAAAACTCACAATAGAGTGAGGTCGAATCCCAAAGGGATTGATTGGTCAAGCAACTTTAATTAGAGGAATGTTCTAGTTGAGCTAAGCAGAAATTGAGTTGAGTAATTGTAGAAGGTTAAATGGCGGGAAAGTAAATTGCAGAAAATATAAGTGCTAGAAATAAATGATGGAATGTAAATGGCATGAAGTAAATTGCAGAATCTTAAATGGGGAGTTGGGGAGATAAGCAGAAAAGTAAATGGCAGAAAATAAAGAGAATGGGTAAGATCATAAATGGGGGATTCATTGGGCTTAGGAGATGTTGCATTCTCCGGATCAAATTCATTCTCATCCCTTCCTTGGCAATCTTAAGTGATTGGATCCCAATTCCTTGGCAACCCAATCTCTCTAAGCTTAAACAATTGCCCAATTCCTTGATTTAATTGCTCATGGGAAGAGATGAAGTCTGGTCACTGATTATACCACATGTATTTCTAAATCAAAGTATTGGTAGGATTATATGTCACTATATCCATCCAAACCCCAATTTGGCCCAACATGAGAAAGCAATTCTAGCATAATCTCCTCATCCCTTTTCCAAGGCTTGGAGGAGATCCAATTATGGAGAGTTTCTTTTCCAAGACAACTAACCAATTGGATTAAGATCGAAAGCTTTCTAGAAAAATCAAGAGAAAAGAAAGAAGAAGAATAATGAAAACTATTATTGATCCATCAAATTACAACAGAGTTCCCTAACCCAATGAAAAGGGGTTTAGTTGTTCATAGCTCTGGAAATGAAAACAAAAAATGAAAAGTGCATTCTGGAAATTAAACTAGAAGTTGCAGAGAAAGTAAAAATATACAGAGAGTCGTTCTCAAGTTCCAGATCCCCTTTTCAATTAAAAACTATCCCTATATATACTACTCTTCAGCTCTTCTAGTTAGCTCTTCAAGTCTTGGATATGGGCCTTTGATCTTTAGTTGAAGCGGTTGCAGTCTTTAATGGGCTCAGCTTTGCTTGCAAAGAAAGTGTGAGTTTGGCATGATGGAAAGTTAGTTAGAACGTTAGTGGCATTAACGTTAACTGTAAACTTGGGTTTGAGAGCGTTAGTGACGATAACTTTTCCAACATTAGTGACAAAGGTGACTGTCACTAACGTTGGCCTAACATTCATTGCTCCACGTTACCCTTCACGTTAGTAGTCTTAACTTGACCACTAACATAGGCAATCTAGGCTTCGTCTAGCGTTAGTGACAAAGGTGAGTGTCACTAACGCTTGCGACTTCCTCTTTACGTTAATTGGATTAACGTGGCTCTTAACGTGGCTTAGTGTGGCATTTTGGAACATTAGTGGTGTTCACTTTTACCACTAACGTTGGAGCTTCTTTTTCCTTCCATATTAGTTCCCACGTTAGTGTAGCTAACATGACAACTAACGTGGGTTATGATGGCTTTCGAGGGCGTTATTGGTGGTAACTTTACCACTAACGTTGCTAGCTTTCTCCCTTCCCACGTTACTGGTCACGTTAGTGAGACTGATGTGGCTACTAACGTGGCTCTTCTTTGCTTCCTTTGTCCTGAAATTAAACAAACAAGGTGCATCAAAGCTTTGTTTCAGGTCATGAGATCATGCATCATCCATTCTATCATTGAATTCATACAAAATTCTCATGGAATCATGTAAAGTTCACAATGTTTTCTTGAATCAAGATGTATGTGTATATTCACCTAAAACTTGCTTATTTACTAAGGAAATGCATGAAACTACCCTAAAATAGTAAAGAAAAAGGTCAGTGAAACTGGCCAAAATGCCCTGGAATCACAACACCAAACTTAAAGCTTGCTTGTCCCTAAGCAAGTACTGAAACATAAGAATGATGAATGAAAGAACAAGAGAAACAAGTTCTTATTATAGAAGTAAAGTTCTTGGTTTATGGAGTTTCATGCATAGCAACTTAGGTTCATTCCTTTACTGGTTTTCAGGTCCTTATCATGCTCTTGAATACTTGCTTGATTGCATCCTATGAGATCTTTATTCATTGATCTCCCCCTTTTCTTTTTAGGATTTATTGCATCTTTAGGCTAAGTGCTTTGTGAGGGGGCAACTTTTTAAAATAAGCTTTCAGCCAACACTCCCGAACCAGTTGGTTCAAGGTGCTAGGTGTTGAAACACCCCTGAGGACTTACTCCCTCAAGTCTCTCTCCCCCATACATGCACACCATAGGCATATTGATGACAAGTCATCTTAGCCTAGTTTCACTAGCCTTTTTCTTTTGTTTTCAATTGAATTATGCACTTTCTTGAGCCATAAGCAAGCCAATTGGGTGGATTTTCATGCTTCCTTTGATTTAATCAACCATAGATGAATTAATGTAATTTCATGAGGTTTTATGCTATAATTGTCACATATTATGAAAGAATGAATATCTCATGATTTTGAGCATAGCTTTGATGTGTTTGGTTTATTAATGATAGGTGAAGAAAGCTTGGAGAAAGGTTGAAGCAAGAAGGAATGGCTAGGAGGAAGAGAGGACAAAAAGTTTGAGCAAAAGTTTACCTCAAACTTTAGCTCAAACTTTTGGAATAAGTGAAAACGAACCAGGGAGTAAAAAGCTTGACCAAAAGTTTGCCTCAAACTTTCGTGCAAACTTTTGGGCACAAAGCTTGAGCAAAAGTTTGCCTCAAACTTTTGGCAAACTTTTGGCATCACAAATCAACACCCTAGAGAGCAAAAGTTTGCGCCAACGTTTGCCTCAAACTTTTTGGCAAACGTTGGCGCCATGAACAACACACCCTGGAGAGCAAAAGCTTGCGCCAACGTTTGCCTCAAACTTTTTGGCAAACGTTGGCGCCATGAGTGTGCAAGGGGGAGCCAACGTTTGAGCAAAAGTTTGACCCCAAACTTTGGCTCAAACGTTGGTAGCAGCAAGGATGGGGTGGCTGATATGAAAAGTTTGAGTAAAAGTTTGCCTCAAACTTTTACTCAAGCTTACATGATTCCAAACCCGGTTCACTTCGGTTCTTCTCCAAACTCCGAGAGCAATCAACCAAGGCCTCTATCAACCCAATTTCATCAAGAGCAAAGGCCCAATTGAAGGCTTGAAGACCATTTGAAGAAAGTGTATAAATAGCTTAGGATTTAAGTTCTTCAGGGAGCTTTCCTTTTAGTTTTCATAGAGAGTTTTCGGAGAGCTTTTGGTGTGGAGTGAATTTTAATTTCTAAGTCTCGGGGAAGGAGAATTGAATTCCCTTCTTCTTAGTTTTATTGCTTTCAATTTCAATTACAATTGTCTTGGATCTTGGGTTGGAGAATTGAAGGAATTCTGTTTCAATCTCATCCTGAGACCTCTCTGTTTCTTTGCTGCACAATTGAATTTAAATTTCTGTTAATTGCTTCTTCATCTACTTTCTCTGCAATTTACATTTCCTTTGCAATTGTTCTTGTTGGATCTAGGAAGGCATTGAGATCTAGACTTGGTTATCTAGTCTCTTGGGTCCTGAGATCTGAATTATCATTTTACATTCTCTGTTTACTGCTTTCAAGCTCATTTACATTTCTGTTTCAAGATCCGATTCAATCCAATTCATCTTCCACTCTTATGTTTGTTGCCATTTTACTTTTCCTTGTTTAATTTCTGCAAATCCAATTCCCAATTCCCTTTACAATTCAAGCCATTTACATTTCTTGCACTTTAAGATTCAGCACTTTAAATTTCAGTTCTCTTTAATTTCATGCAATTTACCCATTCCCTTTACTTTCTATGCAATTTAAATTCTGCAAATCACAAATCTCTCAACCAAATCTTGATTCGCTTGACTAAATCAACCACTAAACTAAAATTGCTCAATCCTTCAATCCCTGTGGGATCGACCTCACTCCCGTGAGTTATTATTACTTGATGCGACCCGGTGCACTTGCCGGTGAGTTTTGTGTCGGATCGTTTTCCGCACATCACATATGGTTTGTTATTTTCTTTTTACTTGAGGCCTTTGTGTCCAGCACCTCTTTGGGTTACTAAGTGTTCTGTAGCAAGGTTGCTCTTGATAGTGGATTTTCAGTTGATAATCCCGGGTTAGTTAACCCAAGTTACCAAGTGATGAGGCACTCCAGAGAACTTATTCATCCAAGCAGATCCTTTGCACAAGAATACCACATACACATGCTTCAAGATTTAAACCCTTGGTGCCTAGCCTTATTTCTTTTTCTTTCTTTTTCAACTCTCACTGTTCTTTTCCTTTTCTTATTAGGATCTTGTTGTTTAGCTAGTCTCATAGAATGTGCGTCAAGCATATGATTCAGAACATCTAGTTGCCTGTATACCTTGTTGGTGAACCAACTTAACTAACCAATTACCACACCACAAACATTAAGAACTTACTTCACAAGATGAACTCCACTATGGTTTTTCATAACATTTTCTTTTATTTAGCTATAAGGACAAGCATACATTTAAGCAGGGTGAAAATGAAAACAGGGAACTTAGACTAGCACACATAGACTTAAGCAATGAAATTTTAAAGACAAAATTGAAAATTCCTAAGCTACTATGGATGCATGTTCTATTTCATACATGATTTTCCTTATTTTAAGCTCGAAGGAAAGAAAATGAAAAGGAACTCCGCCACCTTTTACTCATGGGGATGCCCATGCTCTCTCTATTGTTTGTCCTCTTTGTGTCCACTTGCATTTCCTTGTGTTCGTGTCATTCTGGCTCTTTTCCAATCCTCTAGTGCCTTCCTTACTGATTCATGACTCTTTTATGCTCTTTCTCTTTCTTCTTTTAGAGCTCGACGATGCCATGAGTGACCTTTGAATTTGAATTTTGTAGAAGTGTGGATGATTGCAGCTTAAAAGAAGTAGCTATGGGAGTATGTGAGAAAGCCTTCGGTGGAGGAAGAAGTTTTGTAGGTGGTTTCCAAAAGTAAGAAATGTGAGGAGAGGCTCTGTAAGGTGGGACAATATGGAATGAGAGGGTCACTTTTATGGAAGGGTAATAACTAAATGAAAGGTGTGGATCAATCTTCATGGGTTAAGGATGGACGGTTGGGGTTTAACATGAAATGAGCACAAGGATCACCATTTTTATGATGGGATTGGTTCGGTCTCCAAGGGTATCATCCTTCTAATGTTGCATGGCAACATTTCCCAATGCATTCACTTAGAAGGCATGTGTATAGTCCCCCTTTGTGAAGTGGCCGAACCTCCCTCTCAAATTGTCTCATCGATTCTCTTCAATCCTTCCATCATTTCCTATGTAAGACAAAAAGGAATAAAATTAATGAGCTTGGATAGTGGCGGCAAAATTAGAGAGTGGAATAACTACTTTTTAAAATTTTATTTTTAAATAACTAAGTGCTATTCATCAATACAACCCAACTGACTGATTAATTGTTCATGTATGCAACATTAGTGACACCAAACTTAGTTTGTGATGATGTGGTGTAAAAAGAGTTGATTGAGGCTCTAAGAGTAACACGATATGAATTGTGTTCTTGTCCTCTTAGTGTGCCTGGAACACCAAACTTGTTGTTCACTATACGTTGCCTACACGGATTCATCTAATTGTTTGTCAAAGTTGATTTGGAATTCATGAACCTTGCTTTATTAACTACTTTAAACGTCCTAAAAAAAACTGAAAGGATATAAAACATGGGTTGCCTCCCATGAAGCGCTTCTTTAGCGTCATTAGCTTGACGTTTTGCCTTTGTCAGGGTGGTTGGTAATGCCTCAGATCTTCCCCCCTCGTAGTGAATCTACGTGGTTCTTCTTTGCTTCCTTTGTCCTGAAATCAAACAAACAAGGTGCATCAAAGCTTTGTTTCAGGTCATGAGATCATGCATCATCCATTATATCATTCAATTCATGCAAAATTCTCATGGAATCGTGTAATGTTCACAATGTTTGCTTGAATCAAGATGTATGTGTATATTCACCCAAAACTTGCTTATTTACTAAGAAAATGCATGAAACTACCCTAAAATAATAAAGAAAAAGGTCAGTGGAACTGGCCAAAATGCCCTGGCATCAATGGCCAACCTCATAGAAGAGTTTTAACCTCTTACACTATCCCCAACCCAAGGAATTGTGGGAGCAGCATCCTAACCCCCAATGTCCATGCTAATAACTTCGAACTCAAGCCTCAATTGATTACCCTGGTTCAGAACAATTGTCAATATGGAGGAAGTGCTGCTGAAGATGCAAACCAACACCTCTCTTTGTTTTTGAGAATTTGTGACACTGTCAAAACCAATGGAGTCCACCCTGGCATCTATAAAATCTTGCTATTCCAATTTTCACTGAGAGACAAAGCAACAAATTGTTAGAAACCTTCCTTAAGGAAAGCATCACCAATTGGGATGATGTAGTGAGCAAATTTCTAGCCAAATTCTATCCACCCCAGAGAGTCATTAAGCTAAAAACTGATGTGCAAACCTTCAGACAACTAGAAGGAGAATCATTGTATGAAGCCTAGGACAGGTATAAAGCCTTGATCCGAAGGTGTCCAGAAGGAATGTTTAGTGAATGGGTGGAGTTTCAGAATTTCTATGAAGGCTTGTCATTACCTTCAAGGAAAGCTTTGGATTATTCTTTAAGAGGATCTTTGCAAATGATGAAAACTGCTCAAGAGGCACATTATCTTATAGACATGGTGGCCAACAATGAGTATTTCTACTCCCCTAAAAGGCAAGCAGCTCCAAAGAAAGGTATATTTAAACTTGAAGGAGTTGATACAATATTAGCTCAGAATAAACTCATGCACCAGCAGCTTCAACAGCAAATTGAAATGATGTCAAAGAGGATGGATGGATTACAACTTACAGTAGTAAGCACAACTAACCAACCACCTGTGGTGTGGGGACAGCAGGAGGAAAGCTGTGAAGAACAGCAGCCTGAACAAGTGCAGTACATGCACAATCAAGGTTCTGGACCAAATGACTTCCATGGAGACACTTACAACATATCTTGGAGAAACCATCCCAATCTAAAATGGGGAGAGAACTAGAACCAGCAACCTTGGCAGAGGAACTCCAACCAAAATAACATCCACAACACAAACCACCAAAACCATCAAAACACTAACCAAAATCCATATAGAAAACCACAAAACAATCGACCACAACCGAACTTTTATCCACCCAACAGTCCATCAACAAACCAAAATAACTTTCATCCCCCATCTACATCTCACACCCAGCCACAACCACCCCAACAATCTCAAAGAATCTCCAACTTGGAGATGATGATGGAAAAAATGATCAAGCATCAAGAATTGGCCAACAAGAACCATGAAGCTTCACTGAGAAATATGGAAAGACAAATTGGACAGTTGTCCATGCAAACAATAGTTGAAAGACCAACTAATACACTGCCAAGTGACACTATTCCCAACCCCAAGGGAGAATGTAAAACAATTCAGGTTAGGCGTGGAAAGACATTGGAGAATAACAAAGAAGCTAACAAGAAGCCAGCAGAGGATGATAAGGCCAACAGCAAGGAAGAAGTGACAATTAAAGAGAAGGACCAGGAAGAGCTTAAAAAGAAGAATGAAGAGTCACATGCTTCAAAGAAGGGAAAACAAATCATGATAGAGCCTCCACAAGAACAGAGGAAGGAAGTTAAACACTACATCCCTCCTTTGCCATATCTTTAGAGATTACAAAGGGAGCTCAAGGATCAATAGTTTCCCAAATTTCTAGAAGTTTTTAAGAAATTGGAAATCAATATCCCTCTTGCCGAAGCATTGGAGCAGATACCTCTATATGCTAAATTTCTCAAGGAGCTCATCAACAAAAAAAGAAGCTGGAATGAGAAGGAAACAGTGATCTTAACACAAGAGTGCAGTGCAGTGATTCAAAAAGGCCTCCCACTGATGAACGAAATTCTTATGCCGGTATAGAAATTAACAATGAGTTTGATCGTGAGTATAGTCTAACCGACATGCAAATATTGCATCAAACAATTCTAAAATCTATGACCGAGAGTATTAGTCCTGGGTCATCCTCCCTAGGAATTGCCTTAGAATGTGCATTATTGATTAGGAAGTCTTTTGTGGTCTTGAGAGTTGGTGCAAGAATTTAAGTTAATCAAAGGTAAACAACAATTGATTAAGATAAAGGCCTTGGCTAAGGGTGAGTATTGGAAGTTCCATCATTGTAGTTTCCTTCAATTGTGATAAGAATTGATTGTTGCTTCACTTAGTTAACCCCCTAATAATGGAGGAAAGTCAAGTGAAAGTAACTAACTTGAGTCACAAGTCCTTGTCTAACCCTAGGGAAGTCTAGCTTTAGTGCACTCCAAGTCAATTAGCAATTCTCAATTCCCAATCAACAATTAATATCCACTACTCAAGTGTCTCCAATAACTCAACCCCCAAGCCAAGTAAGAGAAATCTACTCCATGGCTAGGGTTGTCATTTTCACAAATAATTGGTGAGCAATCATAGAAGACATGATGAAATTTAGAGGAAAGAATTGAATTAAAGCTATCTAATTTAAGCAATCATCAACAATCAAGCAATTGAATAAAATTCCTCAATTCATTAATCAAAATTCAAAGTAACAAGGTCACAAATCTAGATCTAAGTGAAGTAATCAAAAGAGCACAAATTAAGAGTAGAAGAAGAGTAGATCTACAACTTGTATCAAAGTAAAAGTGAATTAGCAATGGATCTCACCAACAACTCAAAGGAGAATTGTAATGGAGAAAGTAAAATCCTAGAGAGAAGTTGGAGTTTCTCTCTCTAAAAGCAAAATGTAACTAACTACCCAAATATGTCTTCCCAAAATGTCTAATTGTCTTAATCCCCATAATCCTTGGTCTTCTTATGCTTTTCCCGCCAGAATTCTGCCCTAAAACAGGGCATGCCTCTGCCTGAAATCGCTGGTCACATTTTCTTCTTAAAAATCACGTGCGGCCATCGACGCGTACGCGCACAGCACGCGTACGCGTCGCTGGGGCACGCGCAAGCAACTAGTGCGCGCGCGTCCAAGGATTTCTGGCCCAGCCATATAAACGCGCCAGCTTCTCATTTTGGCTCCACCGCGCCAGCTCTGAGGGTGCACATCCGCGCGTATGCGTACGGTGCGCATGCGCGTACATGCCCAAGTTCCAAAACTCTAATTTTCCATGCTCCTTCCATTCATACATGCTTCCTTCATCCCTTTTAGCCATTTTTGCCCCGTGACTTCTGAAACCACTTAACAAATGGATCACGGCATCAAATGGTAATAGAGGAAGGTTACGATATATCAATTTTAATGCAAAAGAAGCATGTTTTCATCTATGAAGCAAAGTTGGGAAAGGAACACAAAATCATGCATTTTTATATGAATAAGTATGGAAGATCATTGATAAAACCCTCAAAATCTATACATGATAAACCCTAAAAACGGGGTTTATCAACCTCCCCACACTTAAACTATAGCATGTCCTCATGCTAAGGGAAAGCAAAAGATCAAAGGATCACAAGAGAATGAGATTCATGGGATGCAATCTACTTACATGAATGCAACTAAGGTGTATGCCACTATCTATTTGGTTAAGAGCAATTCAATCTTTCTAGAACATATATATATATATATATATATATATATATATATATATATATGCACATAGGGCAAGATGATGGGCAATGTATGAACTCTACCAATTATAGTCATCAAAGTGAAATATGCACAATATGCATGAAGAACGCTCGCGAGAGCCGGGAACAAGGGATTTAGCTTCGAACCCCTCACTGGAGGTGTTTGCACTCTATTCGCTTGGTGTATAGGGTTGATCACTCAAGTCTCCTCTACTTCATGCTCTTCCAAAATTTGTTCTTCCTCTAATCAATCAACAATTGTTCTATGCATGCATACATATATCATGAGGTCTTTCCTTAGGTTGTAATGGGGTTAGGGTTAAGGTAAGGTTATGTATTTGGCTAAGTGGGCTAAAAATTGAATCCTTTGATTAACTTAAGCTCCCCTCCTAACATTTATAACATCCTATACAATTATGTACTAACCTAACTACCCATTCCTCACTCTTTCACATACTCATGCATTTACTTTTGATCATTATACATATGCATTGATTTGTTTTTAAGCCTTACTTTGGGGCATTTTGTCACCCTTTTTTTTCTTTTTTTCTTGCTTTGTTTGTTTCTTCTCTTTTTTTTTCTTCATTATGCCTTTTTCTTCTCCTTTTGTTTTGTCTCTTCTTACGTTTTCTCTTTTTTTTTTATCAACGCATATGGTCTACACATTTGGTCAACACATGAATATGTATCCGCTTTCCGATATTTTTAACAAAATCAACAACATGTTCTTACCTCAACCAATGTCCCCCCCCCCCCCCGCGTTTTCCCACGCTTGAATGACACACACACTCTCTAGCCTAAGCTATTCAAGTATTTAAATAGGACATTCGTAGTTTTCCACTTTTGGCTTGTGATGTGCTAAATTTAAGAATAAGTGGGTTAAGCGTAGGCTCAAAGTTGGTTGCAAAGGTTTTATTAAGGTAAGGTCATTTGGGTAAGTGGCCAAGTGAATTGATGGCGTCAATCATGTATATGCATTCATACATATAACAATGGACATATAGAGTCAAAAAAATTAAGGATCACAATCGTAGAGAAAGAACAATGCACACAAGAAGGAAGGTAAGTGGCTAGAAGATGTAGCCACGCAATTAAGCTCAAAACTCACTTGCTTGTGTTCTTGGCTCAAAATCCACGTTCCAAATTACATTCTTCAAACAAGCTTAGCATACAAAAGTTTTCAAAATTTTCAAAATTGGTAGGGTTGCCCTAAAATTTTCAAAATCCATTGTCGGTGCCGGAGATGTGGAAATTTCCGGTTCTTCCATAGGTGGTGCTAGGCAAATTAGAAGCTTCTTGACAAAAGTATACCGGTGTTGGTTGCGCCGCTCGTAACGATCGAGCTTCTTGTGGAAATCCTCTATGCGTTGCATGGATGATTTTGGTGATGCGGTTGAAGTGGTGGGAATGTTCATGGGAATGGCTAAATTCGGATCCTCGGTGTCTGCCGGAGGGTTGAGGTATCTCCCGGTTGGAACAACATTACCGTCCATCGGGATCATGGCCTCCGATCCTTAGTCTCTCGGGAAACACCGGCTGCGGCAACTAAGTCGGTCACTAAAGCGGGGAAGGATAGGTTTCCTTTACCGTGGATGCGGCCCATAGCCTGGTGAATGAGACAGGGAATATGCACCTATCTCTCTGTAAGGACACACCAAACCAACAAGGCTAACTCGGCAGTGATGGATGAGCCATGGGTGCTTGGGAGCACATAATGGGCTAGAATTTCGGCCCACGCAAGAGCCTCCCTGGTGAGAAAATGTACGGTGATGCCCTTGGGCTGGGGTCTCATCCTCCCTCGAATCCAGAATGATTCGGGTATGGCATTGACCTTGAGAACGGCATCCTAGTCAAACCCATATTTGCATCATGCCGACAAAAGCTCTTGATATGCATCAATACCTTTCGCTGACGGTCCGGTCTTAAGGACACTTTGAGTGGCCTCCTCTGTGACCGGAACTTGTCTTTGGTGCACAAATACCGATGCAAGGGATGATGAGTGGTAATTGGTGTAAAATTCCACCACCCAGGACAAGTTTGCTTCACGTGACTTCCTCTAGGAACTCCCATTGCCGCCGCTCGATGCGGGGCATCACAAGTGGAATGACATGAGCCGGAGGGGCTAGAAGAGGCTTCGCATGATAGTTCCTTTCTTTGATCAAGGGGTAGGCAAGTTTGCAGTATCGGTTGGGGAACTTGTTCGGATCCCTTGCCAGGTTGTCCTTTTCCAAAACATCAATGTTAGCAATGCTCCTTGTCTTATTGAGGAGGGGCTTGGCTCTAGGCGCTTGGTGTGCTTTCCTAGTAGACCGGGGAGGTACCTTCTTGGATGCCGTTCCTTGGTCTTTCTTGATAACCATCCTAAAAAGAAGGGAAAGGTGGCAAAATTTAACTCAAAGAAGCACCAAGAAACAATAGTCATGCAAGTGATAAAGCATAGGAGAATAAGTGTCTGAGATACGTGACAGCTGCAACATGTGACTAAGGCAACAATGAATATCATAGCCAATCACTAGCATGTGATGTAGGAGTGGCATAGGCATGCAAGCAAGAAGCATGAGAAGCACACACTCATAACATCAAGAGCAAGAGGTAAGAGTTAATGGGTGAGCATGTAGAAATGAAGCAAGAAGAGTAGTAAGCTCAATGCACATATGAACAAGCAAGTGAATGAGAAAGAACACTAAATGGAAGACACTAAGTCAAATTTAACTCCAAAAAGTCATGTATGCCTTTCATCAAACACTTGGTGTGCATCCCTTTTTGTGACAAAAATTAGAGAAGGGTGACAATGTAACATCCCACAAAGCATCATCAATCATCATAACATACCACACATTGCAAGGAAAAGCAATTAAGACAATCCAACTCATTAATGCAAGAGTAGGCCCCCACTTTTAACACCCATAAGAAATTGAAAAAGAAAGAAAATCCAACAAACAAACAAAACATGAATGAAAGCTGACTAAGAGGAAGAGTAAAGGAATGCAACTAATGAAAGGAAGAAAGAAAAGAGAGGGCTAAGCAAGATAAACGAAAAGTGAGGAATACCTTGAGAAGAGGGGGAAGAAATGGAGTATGTAAGTGAGAGAGAAGGTAATGAAGAGTATGGGAGAGGAGAGGGGAAAGAGAGGTGTGGGACCGCCGGAGGTGGTGATTGCCGCCGGTGGAGGTCGGAGAAGAGGAGGTAGAAGTGGTAGGAGGGGGAGTAAGAGTGGAGAAGAAGGACGAAGGTAAGAAGAGGGAAGAAAATTGAAAGAGAGGAGCGCTACAATGTAATTGGGTCGCAAGACCAGCGCGCGCGTGCCATGCACGCGTGCGCGTGCAGGGGCAAAATACAGAAGGGGCGCGGACGCGTCTAATGCACGTACGCGTAAAGTGGGTGATATGCAATTGTGCACGCGAGCGTCAGGTGCGCTTATGCGTGCATCTTAGTTGTGCCCCCAGCACAATGTGGGCACAACTTTGGCTCAACTCTCAGGAAAAAGTACCAGAAATTGTATTTTACATGATCGACGGCGATGCGCACGGTGCGCTTACGCGTCGATGTACATAACGTCCGAGGGATGCGTGCGCGCCAGGCGTGAGTCGAGTCAGGCGTAAGGCACAGTGTTAGCCCAAAATTAGCACAACTCTCTGGAAAATGAACCAGGAGGGCAGATGGCACCATCAGCGCGTACGCGGCTAGTGCGCATACGCGCGCTTTGCGCGATTAGGGTCATGGACGCGTACGCGCCAGGTGCACGCATGCGTGACTCGTGTTGTGCCTGGGGCTCAGTGTTGGTCCAAAATTGGCACAACTCTCTGGAAAATGACCCAGGAGTTGTGAGTGGCCTATGGCGCGTTAGCACCTAGTGCGCGCACGCGCACCTCCCTTCCCTTTTTATTTTATTTTAGGACATGAAAAATGCATATTTATCATGAATTCAGTGGGCAAACAAGCCAAAAGGGTCAAAAACACCCACAACTCCATGCAATACCTAAAGATGGGCTGTTTTCTACCACACAATCAATCTATCTATTGAAAAATCAATGCAAGTCTTCATGAACAATTTATCCAAGGCAGCCACAATCAAATCTAACCAAACAATGCTAAAGCTAAGCAGTCAAAAAATAATGAAGAATTCAAGAACTATATACAAAAGGGGTAAAAAGATAGATCTCACCACGGTGGGGTGTCTCCCACCTAACACTTTTGTTTAATGTCCTTAAGTTGGACTTTCACTAGCTCATTGCTCCTTGCCAAGAGGTGCATCTTCCAAGAGGAATACCTCAATCTCCTTATTGCTCTTCATTTGCTCACCATGATACAACCTGAGACGGTGCCCATTGACATTGAAGATATCCGGACTTGAGGGATGGCGCAAATGGTAGACCCCAAAGGGTTCCGCTTTCTCCATTCGATATGGGCCTTCCAATTTTGATCTTAGTTTTCTGGGCAAGAATCTCAATCCGGAGTTGTAAAGGAGGACTAGATCGCCGGCTCTAAATTCTCTTCTTCTTATTTTCTTGTCGTGCACGGCTTTCATTTTTTCCTTGTAAAGTCTCGAGTTCTCATAGGCTTCCAACCTCAAACACTCTAATTCCACTAGTTGAAGCTTTCTCTCAACTCCGGCCCCACCCAAACTTGGATTGCATTCCTTGACGGCCCAATATGCCTTGTAATCTATCTCCACCGGTATGTGGCAAGCTTTGCCATAGACCAACTGAAAGGGGCTCATGCCAATCGGTGTCTTGTATGCCGTTCGGTATGCCCATAGTGCATCGGTAAGCTTGGCACTCCAATCTTTTCTATTGGGCTTCACAATCCTCTCCAATATGCGTTTAATCTCTAGATTGGAAACCTTTGCTTGGCCGTTTGTCTATGGGTGGTAGGCCGTAGCCACTTTATGTATGATGTCGTATTTCTTCATTAGCCCTTCCTTTCTCTTATTGCAAAAATGTGAGCCTTGGTCGCTCACAATTGCTCGTGGCGTCCCAAATCTACAAATGATGTTATTTCTCACAAAGGAAAGGACCACGTTAGCATCGTCCGTCTGGGTGGGTATCACTTCCACCTATTTTGGACACATAATCAATGGCTAGTAGAATGTAGAGAAAACTATTAGAATTTGGGAATGGCCCGATGAAGTCGATACCCCACACATAAAAAATCTCACAAAATAGCATGGTTTGTTGGGAATTTCATCCTTCTTGGAGATGTTACCAAATCTAAGGCATTGAGAACAAGATTTACAAAAACGAGAAGAGTCTTTGAAAATAGTTGGCCACCAAAATCCACAATCTAGGATTTTCCTTGCCGTTCTTTGAGGTCCATAATGGCCTCCTCCTTTGGAGGAATGTCAAGCTTCCAAGGTATGGATTACTTGATCCGAATTACTTGATCCGAATTGTTTGTAGCCTCCACCAAAATAGTTTGTAGAATGCACCTCCGAATTACTTGATCCGCTCCATATCTCCAAAGGTATGGATCATCCCACACATAGTATTTGGATTCGCTTTTTAGCTTATCCCTTTGATGTTTGGAGAGATTAGGAGGAAACGACTTCCGAGTAATTTGCAATTGGTGCATATCAAGGAATGACTTCCGAGATTGCTTACAAGCCCTCAAAGGGAAGAGAATCATTAATAGGAGTGGTATCGCCTTTGGTGTGTTCAATGCGACTTAAGTGATCCGCCACTAGGTCTTGCGAACCACTCCTATCTTTAATTTCCAAGTCAAATTCTTGCAATAATAAAACCCATCTAATCAATCTCGGTTTGGATTCCTTCTTAGCCAACAAATACTTTAACGCCGCATGATCCGAGTACACTACCACCTTAGAACCAAGTAGATATGCTCGAAACTTGTCCAAGGTAAAAACTATTGCCAATAGTTCTTTTTCGGTGGTAGTGTAGTTAGATTGGGCTCCATCTAGTGTTTTTGATGCATAGGACATGACATATGAATTCTTACCCTCGCGTTGTGCTAACACGGCTCCCACGGCAAAATTTGAAGCATCACACATTATCTCGAATGGCCGACTCCAATCCGGCCCTCGCACGATGGAAACTTGATGACTCTGAATTCACACCCCATTCAAAAAAAATGGTGAATCAGTTCTTCTGGCAAGTGCACCAAAATTATCGTCAAGTAATAACCCACAGTGGAGTGGGATCGTATCCACAGAGATTGGTAAATTTGAGCAATGTTAATCAATTGGTGAATTAGTCAAGCAGATAAATAGATTGTGAGTACAGAATTTTAAATGACAGAATTGTAAATGGCTTGATAAACCATTATTTTATGATTTATATTGTGTTTAATTGAGTGGTTTTATCAAATATTTACCCACTTATTCATATGATTAGCATGTATTTACAATTCCTTTCCAAAATTGTTTATGATTGAAAACTTGCTTCCTAGAAACTTTTAATTATGTATTTTAATTCTCCTTTATCCCATTCGATGCCGTGATCCGTGTGTTAAGTGTTTCAAGCTTCATAGGGCATGTATGACTTAGAAATTGGAGAGGAGGCTTGCAAAAATGGAAGGAACACAAGAAACTAAGGAGATGACCAGCGAGCAATGACGCGAGCGCATGGCCCAAGCGAACGCGCGAAATGGAGAAGTTGCAACGACGCAAACGCGTGCCTGCACAAACGCGTGGATTGGAGTCTGCACGAATGACGCGAACGCATAAACAACGCAAACGCGTGACAAGGAAAATCACTGAATGACGCGAACGCATGGACGATGCGTACGCGTGACCTGCGCAATCTGAAAAAATAACAAAATATGCTGCGGGCATTTTGGGCCGCATTTTGACCTAGTATTTGGCCCAAAAACACAGACTAAAGCTAGGGAACGTACAGAAACTCAGAGGAGAGACCGATAGACACACACAGAGATTCAGATTCATCACATTAGGATTACTTTAGTTTTAGATATGAATTTAGATTAGTGTCACATTGATAGTTTATGCTTTTGCTTTGGATTTTTGGATGTTGAAGAGCCATTACTTCCGTGAAGACACTACTTTAGTTTGTTTCCTTATTCCTTTACTCTTTTCAGTTGATTATTGACTCTATTCAAATAAGTATGTTACATTTTGAGTTTAATAATATATAAAGTTATTTTTATTTTTAATTAATTTTAAGTTTCTATTTTATTTCGTTTAATTATGTCTTCTTATATTTTTATGAGTATTAATTCCATGTCAATGGAGTAGATTTTCTACTTGACATGGGGGTTGATTAAGAGGAGACACTTGAGTTGGAATGCTCAAGTGCCTAGTTAAATTGGACGTTGTTGGCTAATTCTGTACTTACTAATGCTAGACCTTCCCAAGGGAGAGGACTAGGATTTGCAGGTAAGAGTTAGCTCAATCACTTGACTTTCCTTTATTTAGTAATGGTTAACTAAGTGAAAACAACAACCTCTTTACACTACATTTGAGAAGATTCCAACAAGGATAGAACTTCCAATTAATCATTCCCCCAATCAAGGCCTTTTTATTTAGAATATCAAAAATTATTCTTAATATATTTTTATTGCTCTGATTTATAATTAATCAATTGCTCATTATTATCCAACTTTCAAAAAAAAACCTTTGGAAAAATTCTAGTTAATAAAATAGCACTCTTTCCTGCAACTCGTTGGAAGACGACTTGGGACTCATACTCCCATTATTTTTATTTCTAAAATTTGTGACAACCTTTTTTAAATTGATAAGCAGATTTTTGCTGGTTAAGAACTGTACTCGCAACGTTATTTCTATATTAATTTCTTAATCGGCTAATTTCTGCCTCGTCAATTTTTGGCGCCGTTGCCGGGGAGTTGCAATAGTGTGCTAAATTATTAATTAGTGTATATATTTTATTTTTATTTCTGTTACCATGAGCTATTTATTTTTCTCAATGAATGACGCGTTCATTGCCTGATCCGAGTTTAGTCTCATTTGATCCTGAAATTGAAAGAACTCTTTCACATATTAGATGAACTCGACGTCAGTTAGCCTCTGAGGGTGGTGAAGTGATTATTATCGATTCACCAGTCTCATCTGAGGGCGAATCTGAACCGCCATCTGAGAGCGAAATAAGCTCCTTTACTACTGATTCAGTTGATTCACGTGCAGATACCATGGCAGCACCTAGGAGAATTACCCTCCAGGAAGCTGGAGCCCCAGATTTTACACTGCAGCCGTATCAAGTGCATCACCCGACCGTAGCTGCAGATTTTGAACTAAAGACCGCACTGATCAACTTGATGCCCAAGTTTCATGGCTTACCTGCTCAAGAGCCTATCAAGCACCTTAGGGATTTCCAGACAGCCTGTTCTACTGTTAGGTGTCATGGTGCAGATGAAACTTCTATTCTGTTAACCGCTTTCCCGTTTTCTCTTGAAGGAAAGGCAAGGGAGTGGTACTATACTCAGCCTGAAGTGACCGTTACTAACTGGGATACACTTAGAAGAGAATTTTTGGAAAAATACTTTCCATCTAAAGTTACTGATAGATTGAGGAAGGAGATTTCAATGATTATTCAGGGCGAATCTGAGACTTTCTACGAATAATGGGAGCGCTTCAATAATCTCCTGGACGCATGTCCCCATCACATGATTGATAGACTAGTATTGATCAGCTACTTCACTCAAGGCATGAATCCCCAGGATAAGACTACACTGGAAGGTGCCAGTAATGGTTCTTTGAAAAATTACAAAACCGCAGATGAAGCATGACAGCTGATCAGCGACTTAGCTGAGTCCACTAGGAATCACAGACAGAGGCGCAACCATCCCAAAACTATTGCAGAAATTTCCTCTAGCAAAAAAACCACTGATCTGAACTATAGTATATGTGAAATGACCAACCTACTGAAACAGATGTAGTTAAATCAACAACTGGCACAACAAGCTCAGCCTTCACCACAACAAAGCCAACAGTTAGTTCCACAAAGAGTATGCGGGTTCTGTGCTAATTATAGTCATTATACTGATGAATGTCCGCAGCTCCAACAGGAAGACAACACTGTGGTAGCCACTCACAACTTCTATGATTGCTCGAATCAAGGATACAATCAACAAGGTGGTAATTACAACCAAGGTGGCAACTATAACCATGGATGGTAGGACAACTCCAACCAAGGTTAAGGAGATAATTCTAACCATAGCTGGAAGGATAACTGTAACAGAGGAGGTAGAGACAACAATGAAAACCAGAGGTGGAATAATAATAACAATAACAGACAGCAGAATCAGAATCAACCTTACAAAGCACCTCACCTAAGACAATCACAAGGAACCCAGCACAACCAACAAGTTCCTCAGATCACTTATTCTAATTCCTCATCAAATGACGAGATGCTCCGTTCTCTTGCGCAAGGACAACAAGACATGCAGGCTCAACTGAACTCTAGTCTAAATGGCTTGACTGCCACTTTACAACCTCTCGTCTCCTAGATGGATTCCTCACTTAATTCCACACATCAACCTTCAAACTCCAGTAGAATTCCTTCTCAACCACTGCCCAATCCCAAGGATGGCATCAATGCCATCACTCTAAGGTCCGAAACCACACTACAGGAAAGGAACCATGAGGAGCCAAGCCCACCAGGAAACGTGCCATCAGAGGATGTTGTGGAAGTGGAAGATGCTGAAGAGGAAGAGGACATACAAGACATAGTTGAAGAAGAAGCAGTTCAACCACAGAATGAAACACCAAAGGATGCAGAAGCTGTACAGAGCACCATTCCTATTCCATTTCCACAACTTATAAGGAAGCCCAGAAAGCGTATGGAACTTGACCCCAAAATGGTAGAAATATTCAAAAAGGTCGAGGTAACTGTTCCCCTTTTTTATGTTATTCAACAGGTACCTAAATACGCAAAGTTTCTAAAGGATTTGTGCATACATAAAGATAAGATCAATGAATTAGAAACTATTCCTTTAGGTAGTTCTATATCTGCTTTAATGGAAAATATACCTGAAAAATGTAGTGATCCAGGTCCATGTATGGTTAACTGTGCCATTTGAGGTGTAAATTTTTCTGACTGCATGTCTGATTTAGGAGCATGTGTTAGTATAATGCCATTTTCTATATATGATACTTTGAGGCTCCCTCCTTTAAAAAGGTCGGCAGCTCGTTTTGTGTTAGCAGATAAAAGCATTATTATAGTCATTGGAATTGCTAAAGATGTATTAGTGAGCATTAAGGGGCTCACATTCCCCATGGATTTCTACATCCTGGAAATGCCCCCTAATGACTCGGGGAGACCATCATCAATCCTGCTTGGAAGACCATTCCTGAAGACTTCAAAGTTCAAGCTGGATGCATTTTCAGGAACTTACTCCTTTGAGATGGATGGCAGAATAGTGAGTTTCAGTTTAAATGAAGCTATGAAGCATCCTCCGGAAGATCATTCAATCTTCCAATGTGATATTATTGATGAAACTGTAGCTGAAGTTCACCAGAAAGAAATGGAAGTGAAGTACATGGAGCAAGGTCCAAGTGTGGGGACACTTTCTGAAAACAATGAGAACACTTTACCATTATCACCAGCCCCGGATGATCCAGAGCCTAGCTATGAGCAACAATTAGAATTAAAGCCCCTCCATCCACACCTCAAGTATGCTTACCTTGAGGACAAGCAGAAGTTTCCAGTTATCATTGCAAAGGAACTTACCTCCCAACAAGAAGAACAACTACTCAGTGTGCTGAGAAAATATAAGAAAGCAATTGGATGTAGCTTGGCAGATATAGTAGGCATTAGCCCTCAAGTTTGTGAATACAGAATATTCCTAGAATAGGGAGCAGAGCCTGTCTGTCAACCTCAAAGAAGATTGAATCCCACCATCTTAGAAGTTGTCAAGAAAGAAGTAATCAGACTACTTGAAGCATATATCATTTACCCCATCTCAAACAGTGAATGGGTCAGTCCAGTACAAGTGGTGCGCAAGAAGTCTGGAGTCACAACAGTAAGAAATGAGCACGGAGCACTCCTGACAACTAGAGTGCATAATTCATGGAGAGTTTGCATTGACTATAGGCGTCTCAACCAAGCCACTCGCAAGGATCACTACCCCTTGCCATTCATTGATCAAATGCTTGATCGCCTATCAGGTAAATCCCATTATTGCTTTTTAGATGGTTATACAGGCTATTTCCAGATTCACATAGCTCCTGACGATCAGGAGAAGACCATTTTTACATGTCCCTTTGGAACGTATGCTTATAAAAGAATGCCTTTTGGCTTATGTAATGCACCTGCTACTTTCCAAAGATGCATGATGAGTCTTTTCTCTGATCTGATTGAGAACTGTATGGAAGTTTTTATGGATGATTTTAGCGTATATGGTGATTCATTTAGCCTTTGCCTGGATAGTTTATCTCGAGTATTAGACAGGTGTGTTAGTACAAATCTCGTATTAAATTTTGAAAAATATCACTTTATGGTGAAACAAGGAATTGTACTAGGACATGTGGTGTCTAATACTGGCATTTCTGTAGATCCAGCAAAGGTGGATGTTATTTCTAGTTTACCTTACCCCTCATCCGTGAGGGAAGTCCGTTCGTTCCTTGGCCACGTAGGTTTTTACAAGAGATTCATTAAAGACTTCAGTAAGGTAGCATTGCCTTTATCCAGATTGCTGCAGAAGGAAATTGAGTTCGAGTTCGGTGAGGATTGTATACAGGCGTTTGATAAGCTGACAATTGCCGTGACTCAAGCTCCAATAGTAAGAGGACCAGACTGGAGCCAGCCATTTGAAATAATGTGTGATGCTTCCAACCATGCAGTAGGAGCGGCGCTGGCTCAGCGCAAAGTTAATGATCCTTTTGTAATCGCTTATGCATCTTAAACTTTAGATGCTGCTCAATCTAATTACACTACTACTGAAAAAGAGCTTTTAGCTATTGTTTTTGCTCTGGATAAATTCTGAGCCTATTTACTTGGTGCTAAGGTAGTAGTGTACTCAGATCATGCAACTGTAAAATATTTACTAGCTAAAAAGGAGTCCAAACCAAGGCTAATACATTGGATACTGCTGCTGCAAGAATTCGATTTAGAAATTAAAGATAGGAGTGGTAACCAGAATTTAGTGGCAGACCACTTGAGTCGCCTTGAGAACATTAAGAATGACTCCACTCCTATAAATGATAATTTCCCATTTGATAGCTTACATGCAGTATCTGAAGTAGTTCCTTGGTATGCACATGTAACTAATTATCTAGTTAGCCACACTTTTCCTCCAAATTTTACTAAGCATCAAAGAGACAAGCTGAAAAGTGAGTCAAAATATTATATATGGGATGATCCATATTTATAGACATGTGGTGCTGACCAGGTAATTAGATGGTGTGTGCCTCAATCAGAATTCCAGTCTATTTTAGAGGCCTGCAACTCATCTGAGAGTGGAGGACATTTTGGCCCTCAAAGAACAGCTAGAAAAATCCGAGACTGTGGATTCTGGTGGCCTACTCTTTTTAAAGATGCTGCTGTATTTTGTAAATCTTCTTATCCATGCCAAAGGTTTGGTAATATATCCAAGAGGGATGAAATGCCTCAACAGATTATGCTTTTCTGTGAAATTTTTTATGTTTGGGGCATTGACTTCATGGGTCGATTTCTAAATTCTAATGGTTACTTTTATATACTTTTAGCTGTAGATTATGTTTCTAAATGGGTGGAAGAAATTTCTACTGGTACTGATGATGCTAAAACTGTTGTTTCCTTTGTTAGAAACCATATTATTTGTCACTTTGGATCACCACAAGCAATCGTGAGCAATCAAGGCACCCACTTGTGTAACAGGAGACTAACCGGATTATTGAAGAAGCATGAGATAATTCACAAAGTAGCAACAGCTTACCATCCCCAAACCAATGGGCAAGCAGAAGTCTCTAACAGAGAGATTAAACATATTCTGGAAAAGATAGTAACACCTCATAGGAAGGACTGGAGTGCCAGGCTACAAGACGCACCCTGGGCTTATAGAACTGCATACAAGACACCCATTGGGATGAGCCCCTTTCGCCTGGTATACGGAAAGGCTTGCCACCTTCCAGTAGAGGTGGAACACAAGGCTTTCTCGGCTGTGAGGGAGTGCAACATGAATTTTGAGGAAGCTAGTGCTGAAAGAAAGCTGCAATTAGCAGAGCTGGAAAACCTTCGCCTAGAAGCATATGATAACTCTAGGAGATACAAAGAAAAGATGGAGGTTGTCCATGACAAGCATATAAAAAGGAGAGAATTTAGACCAAGGGAGTTAGTTCTTCTTTATAACTCCAGACTGAGGCTTATTCCAGGTAAACTGAGATCAAGATGGGAAGGCCCCTATAGAGTAGAAAAGGCAGAGCCATACGGAGTTTTTCACCTACGTCATCCTACTAGCTCCAAATTTCTGAAGGTCAATAGACATCGCCTGAAGCTTTATCATGGTGAAAAGATGAAGAATCAAAAAGAACTAGAGGTCTTCCTCTTGGAAGACCCACCAACAGAGGCAGAATGAGCATAAAGAGCGTCCAACTTAAGGACGTAAAAGCAAAGTGCTAGGTGGGAGACAACCCACCTTGGTATGATCATTCCGTTTCAGTCTTAGCTTTATTTTCACTTTATTTTATTTTTCCGATGTTAATGAATCTTCTCATCATCCATGCATATAGCTGCATATAGTTTACATTAGCATTCTGTATATTCAAAAAAAAAAAAAACCACGCGACGCGGCAGCATCTCTGACGCATCCGCGTCACCAGTGCGTTTTGAAGAAAAGAGAATTGGAAAGAGAGTCACGCAAAAGCGTCGCTGGAGACGTGCCTTAGGCACAACCATGCCCACGTGACCACATCAATGACGCGTCCGCGTCGTTTGGAAAATGGCCTCCCACGCATCCGCGTCAACTACGCGAACGCGTGACCCTAAAAATCGACGTAAAAGAGGTATATGGCAGAGAGTTATGATGGAGTAAGGCTGGAATGGTGCTGGAAGCACCAGCCTTGCCACGCGGCCGCGTAGTCCTCCAAACACGGCCATTCACGTGATCGCGTTAACCACGCGATCGCGTCACTCAAATATTTTGGCAAAATAAGTTTGAGACAGAGAGTTGCGCGAACGCGTCGCTGCTCTCGCGCCATTCGGACAAATCAAGTCACGCGACCACGTGACCAACGCGTTCGCGTCACTTGAAAAACATCACACACCACGCGACCGCGTGACCCACGCGTCCGCATCACATGCGGCGCACAGAATATCCAGATCAGCCAAAATATCTTATCTTTTCTTCCCCAAATCCTAATTTTTCTTTTCCTTTATTATTTCTTTCTTCCCCCTTCTTCTTTCTCTACTCAATCTCACTTTTTACTTTCTCCTCCCTTATTTTTCACAACCATTATCAAGGTTCCTTTCTTTCTTTCTTTACTTTTTACTTTCCCTTATTAATTTATGTTTTAATTTTTTTCTTTTCACCTTCATTATCCATATTTTCACTTCTTTTCTTTTCTTTTTATTCCTTTAATTGGTGTTAGAAATTTAACTAGGTGATTATTATCTTTTATATTTTGCTTGTAAATTATTGTGGAATTGTTTGACAATTATATATCACTTTTCATAAGGGTTGCTTGCATGTTCAATTTATTACTTTCCATGACATATTCAACATGCATGCCAAGTATTTGTGAAAAAGCCCGTATGGCATTGTGCACTATTTAATTTATTCTATGTTACTACTTTAATGCCTGTTTTTCACAAAAACCTTGTATATTTTATTAATCAAATATAATTGTCAATACAAACAGGTTGCTAGTTTGAATGACTTGGTAATCTAACTTGGACATTGAATGCTTGATCTATGCTACTCATGCCTTTGCCAGCATGCCAATAAACATCTTGCATTTAATTGCCATCACATGCACTTACTATATTACCTTTGATGAACTTTTCACATGTAATCTAGACCATGTGTTAACAACATCCTTTTTACCATGCATGGATTACCACCCATAACGTTCGCTCCCTTGCTCGAACCCTTGGCTTTACATATTACTTTCTTTTTCCTTTTTCAGGATGGCCACCAAGAAAGGTAAAGAGAAAGCTACTCTCAAACCACCAGCAAGGAGAGGAACAAAAAGAGCATTAGTGGCAGAGCCATCTTCAACAGCGGTGAAACCTTCAACAAAAAGAATCAAGAGGATCATCAAGGTCGATGAAAAAGAGAAAGCCTTCCCAGCAAAGGACACTGTGCAGTTCACTAACCGCTACTGTGAGCAGATGTTTCCCATCCTGGCAAGAAGGAATTATAACAATGAGCACCTTCTTATCCTCCCTACCAACATTTCTAAACTTGTTGAGCCCCGCATTGAGCGAAGACAATGGGAATTCCTATGAAGATAGCCACGGCAGGTTAATCTATCATGGGTAGTAGAACTCTACTCCAATTTGCACATCCCAACCATGCAGTCCGTGTATGTCCGTCAGAAGCAAGTCCCCATAACTAAAGAAGCCAGTCAACAAGCTTTAAATCTTCCCCCTGCTCCAGAAGGATTGGACGCATTCCAAGAAGCCTCATTCAAGCACCAGACATATCAATTTAACTGGGACGCCATTCTCAGAGTCATCGCACAACTTGGCACCATATGGATCTACGGATACCATCGATCCCGTCCTAAAGGGATATCGGCTTCAGCACTCACCTTGGAGGCTCGAGTATGGGTACAAATCATGTCCCATTACATTTTTCCGAGCACTCACGAGTCCTCCTTCACTGCAGACATGGCTGTTTTACTCTGGTGTATCCTTACAAACCAGCACCTCAATTTACCAAGACACATTTGGCATGCTATGGGACATGTACAAATTACGGGCAACTTACCTTTCCCTGTCTTGGTTTCAGATCTCGTCTCAGCAGCCAGAGTCTCATATAGAGCTGGGGATACCAAAGCCATGATTCCATGAGAGGATCAGTATGTTCCTAACAGGAAGTATATCAGACCTCCAGCAGCAACTATCAACCGAAACACAGAACAGGCACAAGATATTCCTTCTTCTTCAACACTACAAGCACCTTCAACAAACCAATTGCTCAACCAGATACTTGAGAGATAAGACCCGCTTGAATGCAAAGGAAAGCAGAGAGAGAGCCGTAACAAGTGCAGATTTACATACCTCAAAGAGCTACTTGTTGGTAACCAACCACCTAGAGAAGACTCAGACACCCTGGACTCCACTTCATATACCAGCACAGGGAGCCATGACGATCCCGATAGTGGTGATGCTGCTACCAGCCCCCCTTTGTTCCTGACAGATGGCACCGAGGACGGTGCAAAGCTTTAAGTGTGGGGAGGTCGGTCAATACCTGACTTCCGGAGGTAGTTTCTTTTATTTGCATGCATGTTCTACTTGATTGAAAATAATAAGTTTCTTCTAAGACCCTATTTTTGAAAAATTTCACTAATTTAAAATAAATCTTTTGTGTTAAACTTGTTAGAAGTTACAATTGGATCATAGTTTAAAAAGCTAAGAACACACAACCTGTGAGATTTAAGCTTAATTATATGGTTACATTATTTAACCATAAATATTTTATTCTTGTGTGTTTACTTCTCTATGATTGTAACCTTTATTTTGTTTCATCCTATATGTCCAATGTTTAATGTGTTATATGCATGCATATGATTGGGGCCATTATTTGATTCTAGCTCACTTATCCCAAATAAGCCTACCCTTTAAATTACCTTTGTTAGCCACTTTGAGCCTTTTAATCCCATTTGTTCTATATTTTACCACATTAATAGCCTTAAGCAGAAAAACAATTAAATATCCCAATTGAATCTTTGGATAGCTTAAGAAAGAAATTATGTGTTAATTAAGTATGGAAAAATTGTGAGAACAAGGGTTAATAAGAGAATGTGTCATGATAAAATAATAGGAATTTGGGTACCTACTCATGTGAACCTATAAAAATTAAAAATCCATGTGCATTGATAAGTTATGTTTATTTTCCTAGTTAATATATATATATATATATATATATATATATATATATATATATATATATATATATATATATATATATATATATATATCCATATATAAGTAATAATTAAGTACTTAAATAAGGGGACAAAATTACCCGAATATTAAGCTAATAAAAAGATCAATGCATATGTGATACAAGTTAAAAGGAAAAAGTTAATACATGAGTATGTAATGCAGAAGTGAAAATTTTGGATAGCTAGGCATGATTCTAGAGTTATGCAGAGTAGATGTACACTGGATAAGAGCTTAGATTAGTCAAAGATTCAATTTATAGCTTACTTAGCCATATATATACCCTTACCCTTACCTTAGCCCCATTACAACCTTGAAAAGACCTCATGATGTTTGCATTGGTACATTAAATATTGTTGATTGGTTAGGTGAAAAACAAAATTTAGAAAGCATGATTAGAGAAGAGTAGAGTGATTACCCTATACACTTGAGAGAATAGAGTGCATATACACCATCAGTGAGGGTTCAGTGCTTAATTCTATGTTCCCTGCTTTCATGAGCTGTCTTCTTACAATGTTATCTGTTTTTGCTATATAAATTAAATTAGTGAGATCCAATTTATGTTTGTCTTGTAGAGCTTATTTACTTTTAGCCAAGTAGACATGAATCATATAGTTGCATTTATATATATAGGTTGCATTGCATTTCATGACTTTTGTATTTCCCTACTCGTTTATTTTATCTCCTTCAACTAAACATGAGGACATGCTAATGTTTAAGTGTGGGGAGGTTGATAAACCATTATTTTAAGATTTATATTGTGATTAATTGAGTAGTTCTATCAAATCTTTACCCACTTATTCATATGATTAGCATGTATTTACAATTCCTTTCCAAAATTGTTTATGATTGAAAACTTGCTTCCTAGAGAATTTTAATTATGTATTTTAATTCTCCTTTATCCCATTCGATGCCGTGATCTGTGTGTTAAGTGTTTCAGGCTTCATAGGACATGAATGACTTGGAAATTGGAGAGGAGGCTTGCAAAAATGGAAGGAACACAAGAAACTAAGGAGATGACCAGCGAGCAATGACGCGAGCGCATGGCCCACGTGAACGCGCGAAATGGAGAAGTCGCAGCGACGCGAACGCGTGGATGACGCGTACGCGTGACCTGCGCGATCTGCAAAAATAACAGAATACGCTGCGGGCATTTTGGGCCGCATTTTGACCTAGTATTTGGCCCAAAAACATGGACTAAAGCTAGGGAACGTATAGAAACTCAGAGGAGAGACCGATAGACACACACAGAGATTCAAATTCATCACATTAGGATTACTTTAGTTTTAGATCTGAATTTGGATTAGTGTCACATTGATAGTTTATGCTTTTGCTTTGGATTTTTGGATGTTGAAGAGCTATTACCTCCGTGAAGACACTACTTTAGTTTATTTCCTTATTCCTTTACTCTTTTCATTTGATCATTGACTCTATTCAAATAAGTATGTTACATTTTGAGTTTATTAATATATAAAGTTATTTTTATTTTTAATTAATTTTAAGTTTCTATTTTATTTCGTTTAATTATGTCTTCTTATATTTTTATGAGTATTAATTCCATGTCAATGGAGTAGATTTTCTACTTGCATGGGGTTGATTAAGAGGAGACACTTGAGTTGGAATGCTCAAGTGCCTAGTTAAATTGGACGTTGTTGGCTAATTCTGTACCTACAAATGCTAGACCTTCCCAAGGGAGAGGACTAGGATTTGCAGGTAAGAGTTAGCTCGATCACTTGACTTTCCTTTATATAGTAAGGGTTAACTATGTGAAAAGAACAACCTCTTTACACTATATTTGAGAAGATTCCAACAAGGATAGCACTTCCAATTAATCATTCCCCCAATCAAGGCTTTTTTATTTAGAATATCAAAAATTATTCTTAATATATTTTTATTGCTCTGATTTATAATTAATCAATTGCTCATTATTATCCAACATTAAAAAAAAACTTCAGAAAAATTATAGTTAATAAAATAGCACTCTTTCTTGCAACTCGTTGGGAGACGACCTGGGACTCATACTCCCAGTATTTTTATTTCTAAAATTTGTGACAACCTTTTTTAAATTGATAAGAAGATTTTTGCTGGTTAAGAACTGTACTCGCAACGTTATTTCTATATTAATTTCTTAATCGGCTAATTTTGGCCTCGTCATGGCTAAATTGTAAAGGAAAGCAATAAAATGCAGAAATGTAAATGGCAGAATAAAAATGGCAGAATCATAAATGACTCAATTGTAAATGGGAATGGGGAATTGCAGAATGTAAAAACAAGCTATAAAGAAAGTGATAGATAAGAATGGGGAAATTCATTGAGATAAGGAGATGTTGTCTCTTTGGATTAATTTCAGCTTTTATCCTCTTCAATCATGCAACTCATTGACCTCTTGGCAATCATGATTGATTGAGCCCCAATTCCTTGGTGACTCAATCTCTCAGATCTTGATCAATAGCCAATTCTTTGGTCTAATTGTTCATGAAGAGAGATATGATTGGTCCCTGATTACACCACACATCATCATAGGTCCAAGTAGAGGGAGGATTATATGTCACCATATCCAAACACCAAAACCTAGATCCTACTCAAGTGTGAGAAGAGATTTCAAGCATGGTTTCATGTTTCCTTTCCCAAGGTTCCCATGAAACCCATTTTGCATTCAATCTCTTTTCCAAGATAATTGAACACTAAGCATTAAAAACGAAATTCCTTCTAGCAAATCAAAGAGAAGATGAAGAGAAGAAGAATTTCACTTTCATTAATCCATCAAGTACAACAGAGCTCCCTCTCTCAATGAGAGGGAATTTAGATACTCATAGCTCAAAGAAAAGTACTCAAGATTAAAGAAGATGATGAAGTGTAAAAGTGAATCTAAAACTAGTCTCCCTAATTGCTTAACCCCCTTTTCCAGTACTTCTTGGGGGTATTTATACTACTCCTAGCTCTCAAAATAAAAGAATTACAAAAGTGAAAAAGGAAAATTATAATTTGGAGGGAAAAGAACTCAATAAGCGTGACTTCCCAGCTGGCGTGTGGCTGGCGCTTCAGTGGCATGCTATGTGCTCTTCTAATTCTGGCTTGGCGTGCCACACCCAGTCCCTCAAGTGGCACGCTCTTCTTTAATAACATCCCTAGCGTGCCACGCCTTCGAGCTCAAGTGGCACGCCCTAGCCTCTTTCCTTTTCTTCTTGCCTCTGGAGACTTGGACTAGCATGGCACGCCCAGGGTCTGGCATGCCACGCCCTTGCTGCACGCTTGAACAAGCTCTCTGGAAAGTTGAACTAGCATGGCACGCCCAAGGTCTGGCATGCCATGCCCTTTGTAAGCAAGTGATTCTTTTGTTTGGCGTGCCACGCCACGAACTCAAGTGGCACACCCCAATGGCTTTTGCTTCTTGAATGACACTGGCGTGCCATGCCTGGTGTTCAAGTGGCACGCCTAAGTGAGGAATAGTGAATGGCGTGCCACACCCTCGACACCAAGTGGCACGCCCATGTATTTGGCCTCCTTCATCCTTTCTGGAACTTGCACCAGCGTGCCACGCCCATGATCTTGCCTTTGTTCCAGTAGCTGGCGTGCCACGCTCAGCACTCAAGTGGCACGCCATAGTGAGATTCTTGGACTGGCGTGCCACGTCTTCGATACCAAGTGGCACGCCCAGCCCTTTCTTTGGCCTCTTTGTGCATTGGCGTGCCACGCCTGGTCGCTCAAGTGGCACGCCTAAGTGAAATTGAGAGCTTGGCGTGCCACGCTTTCAACCTCAAGTGCCACGCCCATACCTCATTGGCCTTCAGCCCCCTTCTCTGGGATTTAGTACCAGCGTGCCATGCCATGCTGCTCAAGTGACACGCCCATACAATTGTGGACTTCTCAAGCTTGGCGTGCCACGTCTGGTTCCTCAAGTGGCACGCCTAAGTGACTTTTTGGAGCTGGCATGCCATGCCTTCGATACCTAGTGGCATGCCATAGTGATGGTTCCTCCTGGAGTGATGAGCTAACGTGCCACGCCCCTTGGCTCAAGTGGCACGCCCATAGTAGGTGATGGGCTAAGCGTGCCACGCCTAACCTGGCGTGCCACGCCCCTTTAGTGTCCTCTATTGCTGCTCCCTGGAACTTTGTACTAGCGTGCCACGCCCAATCCCTGGCGAGCCACGCCCATGTGAATGCTCGAGACTTCCTTCTAGATTTCAGTACTGGCATGCCACGCCTAGCTCCTGGCGTGCCGCGCCAATGCATTTTTGTGGCGTTTGCTCTAAGTGGCACGTCAGTTTCACACGCCCAGCTTCTTTGTTGCTTTCTTCCCATTTTTTATGTCTTTTTCACCTGTAATTCAGCACAACTCATCTCAAAGTAATGTACCATAATATTCTTCAAATAATGCATGAATTGCAATGATCAAATGAGATTTATGCTCTTTTATGGTCCTCTTTATGCAAGAAAGAAGGGTAGATGATGCAAGTCATCAGAGCTTGGGTCAATGCTACCTTGAGCTTGTTAAAAGCCTCCATGCACTCCTTGCTTAGGTCAAACGCAACGTCCTTTTGCAATAGTCTTGATAGAGGCAATGCTACCTTACTAAAGTCGTTTATAAATCTTCGATAAAATCCTGCATGTCCAAGGAATGAATGAACTTCCCTCTCGGAAGAGGGGTAAGGCAAGCTAGATATAACATTGATCTTTGCCGGATCCACAGAAATACCATCTTTGGAAATAATATGTCCTAAAATAATGCCTTGCCTAACCATGAAATGACACTTCTCAAAATTCAAGACAAGATTAGATTTAGTACATCTTTCCAAAACCTTTTCAAGGTTATCCAAGCAATAATAAAAAGAATCACCATATACCGTGAAGTCATCCATGAATACCTCCATGCATTGCTCTAGAAAATCTACAAATATGCTCATCATGCACCTTTGGAAAGTTACCGGTGCATTGCATAGGCCAAATGGCATACGCTTGTAGGCATAAGTTCCAAAGGGGCAAGTAAATGTTGTTTTTTCTTGGTCCTCTAGAGCAATGTGTATTTGGAAGTACACCGAATAGCCATCTAAAAAGCAATAATGAGATTTACCAGATAATCGATCGAGCATTTGATCGATAAACGGAAGTGGAAAATGATCCTTTCTAGTGGCCGTGTTCAACCTTCGGTAGTCTATGCATACCCGCCAAGAGTTTTGCACCCTTGTTGCTGTAAGCTCCCCGCTTTCATTCTTGATTGTGGTTACCCCGGATTTCTTTGGCACATCTTGATTGGGACTCACCCATTCGCTATCCGAAATAAGGTAGATGATGTCCGCCTCGAGTAACCGGGTTACCTCCTTCTTGACAACCTCTAGAATGGTAGGATTCAATCGTCTTTGAGGTTGTCTAACAGGTCTAGCTTCTTCTTCTAAGAAGATCCAGTGCTCACACACTTGGGGACTTATCTCTACTAGATCCGCCAAGCTCCACCCTATTGCCCTTTTGTTTTTTCTCAAAACACATAGCAACTTCTCTTCTTATTGAGGATTTAGTTCCCTTGCTATAATCACTGGGAATTTGTGGGCTTCATCAAGGTATGAGTACTTTAGGTGGGGCGGTAATGGATTCAATTCTAACTTTTTCTCTTGACTCGACACTTGAATTTCTTCACTTGGGTCTTCACTGTCTTCTTCAATCATATGTTTCTCATCTAGCTTAGCATAATGCACTTTGGCCACAATATTATCAATTAAGTCACACCAAAATATGGAATGGTTCTCCAGTGGGTACTTCATTGCTTCTTCTAAGCTACAACTTACAACTCTCCCATCTATCTCGAATGAGTAGGTTCCCGAATAGGCATCCAACTTGAATCTAGAGGTCCTCAGAAACGGCCTCCCAAGTAGGATAGATGATGTCCTTTCGGATTCACTTGGTGGCATCTCAAGGATATGAAAATCAATTGGAAATACCAAATCCTTTATGTTGACCAACACATCTTCCGCAATACCCGTCATAGTTATTATGCTCTTGTTCGCCAAGACAAACCTAGCCACCGACCGCTTCAACGGTAGGAGCTTCAATATATGATAAACAGAAAGAGGCATAATGCTAACGCATGCACCAAGGTCACATATACAATCAATGAATTGAACTCCGTGAATGATACAAGAGACTAAGCAAGGGCCCAGATCAACACACTTTCCGGGATGGCTCCCTGATAAACCCCGTTTTTAGGGTTTATCATGTGCAGATTTTGAGAGTTTTATCAATGACCTTCCACACTTATTCATATAAAACTGCATGATTTTGTGTTCCTTTCCCAACTTTGCTTTATAGATGAAAATATGCTTCTTTTGCATCAAAATTGACATAGTGTAATCCTCCTCTATTACCATTCGATGCCTTGATCCGTTTGTTAAGTGGTTTCAGAAGTTACAGGGAAAAATGGCTGAGAGGAGTGAAGGAAGCATGCATGAATAGAGGGAGCATGGAATAAAGCAAATTTTGGAACTTGGGCATGTGCACGCATGCATACACCCAGAGCCAATGCAATAGAGCCGAGCGAGGAGCCGGCGTGCTTATGTGGCTGGGCCACAAGTCATTGGACGTGTGCGCGCACTATGCGCCTATGCGCAGATCGCAGAAGACCCCAGGTAAGAATACATGTGCAGTGCGCGTACGCGCCGATGTGCGCACGTGATTTTTTAAAAGGAAAATGTGCCCAGCGATTTCAGGGGGTCCCAGGCCCTGTTTTGGAGCAGAATTTTGGAGGAAAAAGCTTAAGTAGACCAAGGATTAGGAGTGTTAGGACAATTAGTCATAATTATAGATATTTTAGAGAGTTAGTTACATTTGGTTTTTAGAGAGAGAAACTCTAACTTCTCTCTAAGATTTTACTTCCTCCATTGCATTTCTCTTGTGATTCCTTGGTAAGATCCATTGCTAGTTCACTTTTGTTTTGATACAAATTGTAGATCCACTCTTCTTCTACTCTTGATTGATACTCTTTTGATTCAATCTCTTAGATCTATATTTGTTTGACTTTGTTACCTTGAATTTGGATTAATGAATTGTGGAATTTCATTCAATTCCTTGATTGTTGATGATTGTTTGGATTAGATAGCTTTATTTCAGTTTCCTTCTCTCAATTACATCATGCCTCCTATGATTGCCTACCAATTGTTTGTGATAATGACAACCTTAGCTATGGAGTAGATTTCCCTTACTTGGCTTAGGGGATGAGTTATTGGAGACACTTGAATAGTGGATATCAATTGTAGATTATGAATTGAGAGTTGCTAATTGACTTGGAGTGCATTAAAGCAAGACTTTCCTAGGGTGAGACTAGGACTTGTGACTCAAGTTAGTTACCCTCACTTGACTTTCCTCCATTGTTAGGAGGTTAACTAAGTGAAGCAACAATCAATTCTTATCATAATTGAAGGAAACTAAAATGATGAAACTTTCAATACTCACTCTTAGCCATGGTCTTTATCTCAATTAATTGTGTTTGCCTTTGTTAGCTTGAACTCTTGCACTAACTCTCAAAACCACAAAAGATCTCCTAATCAATGATGTGCATTCCAAAGCAATTCCTAGGGAGAATGACCCGGGATCAATACTCTCGTTCAATTTTAGAATTGTTTGATGCGATATTTTCATGTTGTTTAGACTATACTCACGATTGGATTCAATGTTAAATTCTAACCGGCACAAGAATATTTCGGTTCATCACTCCCATCAAAGCCAAAGTAGAACTCCCCAATGGAATAGTTTCAAATTCATGGATTCTATCTTTGTTCATAATCCTTAAGAAACTTTGCATATTTAGGCACTTGATGGATGGCGTCAAAGAGAGGGATAGTTACCTCCCCTTTCTTGAACATTTCCACCATTTTTGGGTTAAGTTCTACGTGCTTCTTAGTCTTTCTTGCCAATGTAGGAAATGGAATTGGTTGAGCCACTTCCTTCAAGACTTGCTCCTTTCTAGGAACTTCACTCCTTGGTTAAGGGTCTTCGTCTTCAACTATCTCTTGTGCTTCCTCCTCCTCTTCTATTTCTTCTACCTCCACCACATCCTCCTCTTGAGTAACTATCATTGGGCTAGGTGTGTTTGAGCTACTCAAGGTTACGGCGTTGATGCCACCCTTGGGGTTAGGTAGAGGTTGAGAAGGTATGGCACTAGAGTTTGGAGCTTGAGGAGTGGAGGTAGAAGGTGGCTCCATACGAGCAATAAGGGCTTGGAGGTTGGAAGTAAGGCCATTGAAACTTGATTTGAGTGTATTTTGGAGTTCTTTTTGCCCTTGGAGTATGGACCGGAGTGTCTCATCTTGATTTAAAGAAGGAGAAGGATAGGTGATTTGTGGTGCTTGTGATTGGTTGGGTGGAGGCGGTTGTTTATGCAGTGGTATGTAGGTTTGGTAGTTCCATCCTTGGTTTGGTTGTTGATTTGGAGGGTTTTGTGAGTATCGATTTTGTGGAGTGTTGGTGTTCCACCTTTGGTTACCTCCATTTTCTCTACCTCCTTGTTGATAATTGTCCCGCCAACCTTGGTTGGAGTTATCCCTCCAACCTTGATTAGAATTGTTACACCCTTGGTTGTAATTGCCTCCTTGTTGGGGGTACCCTTGGTTGAAGTTGCTCCCTTGTGAATGGTATCCTTGATTAGGGCAATCATGGAAAGGGCGATCATAAAAGTTGTGGGTAGCCGCTAGAGTGCTATCTTCTTGGAGACTCAGACATTCATCCATATAGTGGGAGTAGTATGAGCAAATACCACATAATTTTTGAGGGACCAATTATTGGCTTTGTTGGTGTTGAGGAGATGGTGGAGGTTGTTGTTGATTCACTTGGAGTTGCTTTAGAAGACTTGTCATCTCACACAAGGTTTTGGTAAGGGTGGTGGTCTCACCATTAGATGAGACTTCATTCACAGCATGTTGAGTGGACTCAGCGAAGTCGGTAATGAGTTGCCATGCCTCCTCCGCTGTCCTATACTCTGACAAAGAACCGTTGCTTGAGGCATCCAATAGATTCTTATCTTTCTCTCTCATGCCTTGGCACACATAGCTAAGCAATACTTGAGTGTCAATCATATGGTTTGGACATGAGTCAAGAAGTTTGCGAAACCGCTCCTAATACTCATATAGGGTTTCCATCTCGCCTTGTACAATACATGAGATCTCCTTCCTTAGCTTGTCCATCATTTCTATGGGCATAAATTTATCTAGGAATTCTCTTCTAAGCAAGTCCCAATCGGAGATAACATCACTAGGTAAGGTATAAAACTACTCCTTGGCTCTTCCCTTAAGAGAGAATGGGAAGGCAAACAACCATATGGCCATTTCATTGGATCCTTCCCGCCTAGTGGTCGAGCATACACTATGAAAGTCCTTAAGGTGTCTAATGGGATCTTGTGCGGGAAGTCCATGGAACTTTGGTAGAAGATTGATGAGAGCGGTCTTGAGTTCAAAGTTTGCATTCAAGTTGGGATGAAGCACATGAAGAGGTTAGAGAATGAAGTCCAGTGCACCCACTTCCTTGAGAGTAACTCTCCTTGGAGCAGCCATATTGTCAACACCTAGATCAAAAGAAGGACTATTAGTAGTATCAACGGAAGAGTAATTAGTGCCTTGTTTGAATGACGATTCGGAATCCGCCTCGGATATGGTTGGTGAATTGGTAAAAACCTTTTCACCTCCCTCAAAGGCTAACCGCCTCTGAGCTTGCTGAATATGAAGCAAAGTTCTTTCAATTTTCGAATCAAATAGGACTAAGCTCGGATTCGGTAGTGAACGCGTCATACAATGAAGGAGATAAGAAGCTCATGACATCAAATAGTACTTAAGCAAAGATTAATCCTAACTAACAATCAACCAAACAAACAATCAAGAGAAAAAATGCAAGTATCCACAAATTAACATATTTACACTAACCAATAGAATGGCACACATAAGCAAGTCCCCGACAACGGCGCCATTTTGATGAACAAAATTCTTATGCCGGTTTAGAAATTAACAAAGTGTTCGATCGTGAGTATAGTCTAACCGACATGCAAATATCGCATCAAACAATTCTAAAATCTATGACCGAGAGTATTAGTCCCGGGTCGTCCTCCCTAGGAATTGTCTTAGAATGTGCATTATTGATTAGGAAGTCTTTTGTGGTCTTGAGAGTTGGTGCAAGAATTTAAGCTAATCAAAGGTAAACAACAATTGATTAAGATAAAGGCCTTGGCTAAGGGTGAGTATTAGAAGTTCCATCATTGTAGTTTCCTTCAATTGTAATAAGAATTGATTATTGCTTCACTTAGTTAACCCTCTAATAATGGAGGAAAGTCAAGTGAAAGTAACTAACTTGAGTCACAAGTCCTAGTCTAACCCTAGGGAAGTCTAGCTTTAGTGCACTCCATGTCAATTAGCAATTCTCAACATCCAATCAACAATTAATATCTACTACTCAAGTGTCTCCGATAACTCAACCCCCAAGCCAAGTAAGAGAAATCTACTCCATGGCTAGGGTTGTCATTTTCACAAACAATTGGTGAGCAATCATAGAAGACATGATGAAATTGAGAGGAAAGAATTAAATTAAAGCTATCTAATTTAAGCAATCATCAACAATCAAGCAATTGAATGAAATTCCACAATTCATTAATCAAAATTCAAAGTAATAAGGTCACAAATCTAGATCCAACTGAAGGAATCAAAAGAGCACAAATTGAGAGTAGAAGAAGAGTAGATCTACAACTTGTATCAAAGTTAAACTGAATTAGCAATAGATCTCACCAAGATATCAAAGGAGAATTGCAATGGAGAAAGTAAAATCCTAGAGAGAAGTTGGAGTTTCTCTCTCTAAAAGCAAAATGTAACTAACTACCCAAAAATATCTCCCCAAAATGTCTATTTGTCTCAATCCCCCTAATCCTTGGTCTTCTTATGCTTTTCCCGCCAGAATTCTGCCCCAAAACAGGGCCTGCCTTTGCCTGAAATCGCTGGTCACGTTTTCTTCTTAAAAATCACGTACGGTCATCGGTGCGTACGTGCACAGCACGCGTACGTGTCCCTGGGGCTTTTGGCGAGCGCGCATCCAAGGGTTTCTGGCCCAGCCATACAAACGCGCTGGCTTCTCGTTTTGGCTCCACTATGCCGGCTCTGAGGGTGCACATCCGCGTGTACGCGTACGGTGCGCGTGCGCGCTCATGCCCAAGTTCCAAAACTCTAATTTTCCATGCTCCTTCCATTCATGCATGCTTCCTTCATCCCTCTTAGCCATTTTTGCCCTGTGACTTCTGAAACCACTTAACAAACAGATCACGGCATCGAATGGAAATAGAGAAGGGTTGCGATATATTAATTTTAATGCAAAAGAAGCATGTTTTCATCTATGAAGCAAAGTTGGGAAAGGAACACAAAATCATGCATTTTTATTTGAATAAGTGTGGAAAATCATTGATAAAACCCTCAAAATCTATACATGATAAAGGAGGCTTCTTTCTGCATAGCACCATTGGCAATATAATCATTGATAAGGAATTGTGTGATCTAGGATCAAGTATCAATCTGATTCCCTTATCCATGATGAGGAAACTGTCTATAGAAGAAGTGAAACCTGTGAGGATGACCTTACAACTTGCTGAATCGTGCACAAAATTGTGATTACACCTTTCACAACTTCGCACAACTAACCAGCAAGTGCACTGGGTCGTCCAAGTAATACCTTACGTGAGTAAGGGTCGATCCCACAGAGATTGTCGGTTTGAGGCAAGTTATGATTATCTTGTAAATTTTAGTCAAGAGATTAATGATAAAATTGATTTTGTTTATGAAAAGTAAATAACATGAAATAAATGGTACTTGTGATTCAGTAATGAGGAACAGGTTGAGTTTTCGGAGATGCTCTATCATCTGAATCTCAGCTTTCCTACTATCTTCTTCTCCAAACACGCATGGCTTCCTTCAATGGCAAGCTGTATGATCCTCTCGGATGAAAAATACCAGGCACGGTTTCTGTACAGCTACTCAACTATCGGATCTCTCGTCTCAGATGAAAAATACCAGGTACAGCTACCGCACGGCTAATCATTTGTCGGTTCTCACTTGTGTCAGAATAGGATCTCTCTATCCTTTTACACACTGTCACTGCGCCCAACATTCATGAGTTTGAAGCTCGTCACAGTCATGCACTCCCAGTTCCTACCCGGAATACCATAGACAAGATTTAGACTTTCTGGATCCCAGGAATACTGCCAATTGGTTCTATCCTCTACCATAAAGGTTCTAACCTCTGGACTCGGTCCGTGGATTAGAGACCCAAGAGATACGCACTCAAGCTGTCGCCCAATGACTACATTGAGCTCAGATAGAACGGGAGTGGTTGTCAGGCACGTGTTCATAGGTTTGAGAATAATGATGAGTGTCACGGATCATCATATTCTCTATATTGAAATACGAGTGAGTATCTTAGAATAGAATCAAGCGTGATTGAATAGAAAATAGTAGTAATTGCATTAATCCACTGAAACACAGTAGAGCTCCTCACCCCCACCTATGGGGTTTAGAGACTAATGCTGTAGAAGATACAATGTGAAATGTAAAATGTCATGAGTTGCAAAATGAATCTCTAAAAGTAGTTTTCATACTAAACTAGTAACTTAGGTTTATAGAAAATGAGTAACTAAGTGCAGATAGTGCAGAAATCCACTTCTGGGGTCCACTTGGTGTGTGCTTGGGCTGAGCATTGAAGTTTTCACGTGCATAGGCCATTCCTGGAGTTAAACACCAGCTTGGGTGCCAGTTTGGGCGTTTAACTCCAGTTTTGGTGCCAGTTCTGGCGTTTTACTCCAGAAAAGGATCTCTGGCTGGCGTTTAACGCCAGTTTGGGCCATCAATTCTCGGGTAAAGTATGGACTATTATATATTGCTGGAAAGCCCAAGATGTTTACTTTCCAACGCAATTGAGAGCGTTCCAATTGGGCTTCTGTAGCTCCAAAAAATCCATTTCGAGTGCAGGAGGATCAGAATCCAACAGCATCTGCAGTCCTTTCTCAGCTTCTGAATCAGATTTTTGCTCAGGTCCCTCAATTTCAGCCAGAAAATACCTGAAATTACAGAAAAACATACAAAATTATAGTAAAGTCTAGAAATGTGATTTTTTTCATAAAAATTAATAAAAATATAATAAAAAGTAAGTAAAACATACTAAAAACTACCTAAAAACAATGCCAAAAAGGGTATAAATTATCCGCTCATCACTGATAGATCAATGGTAATCCCTAATGGACTGGTTGAGAATCTTTTGGTCAAGGTGGATAAGTTCATATTTCCAGCAGATTTTGTGATCTTAGATCTAGATGAAGAGGAAGGTGATTCCATCATATTGGGAAGACCTTTCTTGGCCACACCAAGAGCCATCATCGATGTCGAAAAGGGAGAAATGCCTCTGAGAGCACATGATGAGAAGATCACTCTAAATGTCTTTAAGAAAATCTAGCATACTGCTGAAGAGAAAAGCTGCATGAGAGTTTAAGAAGAAGACTTGCATTGGAAGGAAAAACCCAAAGAGGCACTCATCAGCTCACCTTTGAAGCAAAAGACAAACAGTGGAAAAGAATAAAAGGGGAATGAAGATGTAAAGACTGAGAAGAGAAGGCAGGAAGAGATTGAGAAGTTGATCACTAGGAAGAAAGACCTTGATATAAAAACTGCTGCCAAGAAGGAAGGGTCACTGAAGAAAGGAAAAAAAGGCAAGAAAAAGGTTCCAAAAGGGTGGTAAAACAAGAAAATACCAACTAAGGGATTCTCAGAAGGAGAAAAAGTGAAATGGATCTACCAACAGTTGGAGACAGACACACAATATGAAGATTATTATACTGTCAATAAGATACTCTCGCTGGAGCATATAGAGATTGTTCATCAAAGAGAGTATAAAAGAGCTATAGGGTGGATGATGACAGGAAGAAGGCTCACAGTGAGAGGGGACAAGCTGAGGCACCATAGTCATCATCCACCCTAACGAGGAACCAATGTTAAGCTAGTGACAATAAAAGAGCGCTCCATGGGAGGTAACCCATGATTTAATATTCTTGCTTTTGTTTTAATTTCAATAATTAATGGTCTGCTATCTGGCATAAATTTGAACTCTCATGGGTGAATTTGATAACTGCACGCATTGTTTTTGGAGCATATGTCTAACTCCTAAGTTTGGTGTGCCTAAAGGCACTCTAAAATGGCTTTTAAAGCATGCTGATCATATAACCATTTTAGAATATATACTCATTCATTCTTTTGAAGTAATAGCAAAACATTAAGTTTGGTGTCTACATATGCTATAAATTTCAAGAAAGTCACTTTTTCTCAGAGAGTCAAGTTCATGAAAAGATAAACCATATTTGCATCATTCTTGTGAATTGATTGTATTAAGGTAGAAAATAAAATGTTCCTTGTAATGAATATGCTAATTATGACAAGACATTCATTGGGTTTCATATGAATCACTTACCAGAAAACAAGTTTGGTGTTCACCAATATTTTGTTCAAAGTCCTAAGGGGCATAGTTGGTTATTCATAAATAAGGAACATATAGCAAATTTTAATTTTTATATATACTTTGCACTTGATAACCACCACCGTGCTGAATTCAAGTTTTGAGCTTACTGTTGCCTTGATTGAAATAGATAGGTATGAAGACAAAAATGAAGAAAGGACAACACCATGCAAGTACGGGTGTCACAAGGAGGAAAAGTGAGTCACATGTGCTTGGGAATTGCTTTTTGGGGAGCAAAAATTTGCAAGGTTCAGCACCTAGGAGACCGAACCACATGCCCAATGAAGAGGTGGTCTTTGTCCTCATCTCTCTTACATGCACACCATCTATTCTAACTCTTTCAAAAGACATCCTGACCATCCAATCTTCATTAAAGTTGCTATAAATAGAGTCACTTGGACTATGCCTCATAAACCAACTGTCACACTCCTTGCATTAATGAATTTAGCTTTCGGTTTCCGTAAGAAAAATCTTAGTAACCATTTTCTATGAGCTCCAAACCAATCTTGCCTCCTCAATCTTTTCTTCTTGCTTCACCAGTAAGCCAAACCCTCATCCTAAGAGACATATAAATCCTCTCTCCCTCACCATTCTTTAATTATCCACTCAGCCTCATCCTTCCCTAATTAATGGCTTCATCAAGTTCCAAAAGAAGGAAAGGGAAGCAACCAGTTGAAGCTGAACTACCAACCTATGATGACAAAAGATTTAAGTCTCAATTTCATGAGTCACGATACTATAGGTTGATGGAAGCAAAAGAAGTTATCCCAGAGATTAGTTTTCGATTGAAGGAAGGAGAGTACCGCATCATGAGAAGGATAGTTGAACAGAGAAGATGGGAACTCCTATGTGAACCTCTCACTAACATAAGTGCAACCATGATAAGAGAGTTTTATGCAAATTCTGTAAGGCCAAGCAAAACCAGCCCTCCCTACAAGAGCTATGTTAGGGGGGTTGATGTGGATTTTAGCCCATCATCCATCATGAGGGTCTTACAGATAAGAGTGATACCCTTTGGAAAACCTAGCTTTGATGAAAAAATGAAGGGTGAGAATGATCCTGATGAGCTACTAAGTGGTTTATGCTTGGAAGGCAAAGACTGGAAAAGGGATTCAAATGGAGACCCAAGCTACTTAAAGAGGATTGATCTCACACCTGAGGCCAAAGGTTGGTATAAGATAGTGAGAAGATCCATACTCCCCATTGGAAATACATCAGAGGTCACAATAAAGAGAGCAATTCTGACATATTGCATACTCAAAGGAGGAGAAATCAATATCCCACAAATCATAGCAGACAACATCCAAGAGATGGCTGAAGACAGCGGCAAATCAAGCAAACTTGGTCACCCAAGCACTATATTGAGGCTGTGCAGCAGAGCAGAGGTAATTTTTGAGGATGCAGATACAGATCGGGTAAAGGGAGGCATGGGAATCACTAAGCAAATGATGGACGGTGTCACTGACACCCAAGAGGAGAGAAGAACTCAAGGAAGAAAAAAGAGACCACAAACGGAAGAGGGACAAGCTTCTGGCGCAATGGACTTAAGCTAGATCCAGAATGCCATTGCAGAAATGTCCTAGCAATACTTGAGGGCCCAATATAAGCAGTATGTGAGAAATCAGGAGCAGCAGGAGAACAGGCAGCTAAAAATGATGGAGAAACAAGAAGATTTTCAAGCAAGACTGTTAGAGCAACACAGGGAACAATTAAATCAAATCCAGGAGTCTTTCAATAAAATATCTGAACGACAGGATCATCTTGAGGAATATCTTCAAGACGTTAGAGAATGAAAGAATCTCTACCACACAGCTAATGAGGCCAGGAACAAAGACAGAGTGGAATATGATTTGAACACTCAAGCGTGTCTAGACTACCTAACCCGTAGCATGCCACTATTAAGCAGAGGAATCAAACCATATCAAGAATGCACTGAACTCGTGGATTTCCATAAAGCTCAAGCAAAAAGCAAGCAAGAAAGAATAAAGCAACACTTGGTGGATACTGGACTATGGGATGAAGAGAGATTTGGGACTGAAGACCAGCTGAAAGAAAGAAGAAGCAAGAGGAAGCAAGATGCCAAGAATAAAGGAAAGCAATCATAGAATTGAAAGGTGGTGTTGCTCCTTGTCTATCAATAAGAAAGATGTTATGACTTGTCCCTTTTGCCTTTTGATTCAATAAGAGAAAAATGTTGAAACATAAAGTGAATGTCCAATGTGGTAGAAATAGTAATAGAGTTTAGTGGTGGTATATATGTTTGATTGTTAAAGCAAGCTCATTAATAAAAGATAAAGGTTCGGATGATCTCTTGTAGTGTGAACCTAGTTGTTGTTGTAAAACCTTCAATTAATAATTATCCTTAGGACATATGCCTATGATGCTATTGTATTAGGATCTTCTTGGATTAGTAGGTTCCGAGGAGTATTTTCAAACTTGGTAACTTGGATTAACTAATCCGGGATTACCAACCAAAAATTCACCATCAAGAGCAACCTAATTACAAAGCATTTAGTAACCCAAAGAGGTGTGATAAACCCCAATTCTGTGGTTTATCTTGTGCTTATTTTAGGGGATTTTATCACCTTTTTCCACATTTATTCAATAAAATAGTAAGGTTTTGTAATTCTCCCTTGAATTGTGCTTAAGTGTAAAAACATGCTTTTTAGGCCCTTAAATTGGTGATTTTAATTCACTTTAATTCCATTCGATGACTTGATGTGTTTGTTGAGTGATTTCAGGTCCATAAAGCAAGTATTGGATTGAAGAAATGAGGAGAAAAGCATACAAAGTGGAGAATACATAAGGAAACAAGGATTTGGAGTAAATCAACCCACGCGCACCTGCAGAAGACGCGCACGCGTGGATGTGAATTTGCATGGCGACGCGTATGCGCACATGACACGTACGCGTGGATAGGAAAATTGCCAAGCGACGCTCACGCGTGACCCACGCGTACACGTCGATGCTCGCACGTGACTCACTGATGAAATATTTTCGTAGAGAAACGAATTTCTCCAAAACACCTAAATCTAACCGGCAAGTGCACCGGGTCGCATCAAGTAATAATAACTCACGGGGGTGAGGTCGATCCCACAGGGATTGAAGGATTGAGCAATTTTAGTTTAGTGGTTGATTTAGTCAAGCGAATCAAGATTTGGTTGAGAGATTTGTGATTTGCAGAATTTAAATTGCATAGAAAGTAAAGGGAATGGGTAATTGGCATGAAATTAAAGAGAACAGGAATTAATGTGCTGAATCTTAAAGAACAAGAAATTAAATGGCAGAAACTTAGAATGCAAGAAATGTAAATTGCAAAATCTTAAAGTGCAAGAAATGTAAATGGCTTGAATTGTAAAGGGAATTGGGAGTTGGATTTGCAGAAATTAAACAAGGAAAAGTAAATTGCAACGAACAGAGAAGTAAAGGATGTCTTGAATCAAACCGGATCTTAAAATAGAAATGTAAATAAGCATGAAAACAGTAAACAGGGAATGGGAAATGGGAAATCCGGATCTAGAAAACCAAGTCTAGATCTCAATGCCTTCCTAGATCCAACAAGAACAATTGCAAAGGAAATTGTAGATTGCAAAGAAAGTAGATGAAGAAACAAGTAACCGAAACTGAAATTCAATTGAGCAGAAAATTAAACAAGATCCCAAGGTGAGATTGAAACAGAATTTCTTCAACTCTCCACCCAAAATCCAAGACAAGAAAAATAAAGAGTGCTGGGCAAGAACAAGGAAGAAGAGAGATCAATTCTCCTCCCAAATTCTCTTGAATTAAAACAACAATGCTAAGAAAAATAAAAGTGAGCTCCAAGCAAAACCGAAAAGAAAGCTATTCTGCCAAACTAAAAAGGAAGCTCCCCTAAAACTTAAATTCTAATCTATTTATACACTTTCTTCAAATGGTCTTCAAGCCTTCAATTGGGCCTTTGCTCTTGGTGGAATTGGGTTGAGAGAGGCCTTGGTTGATTGCTCTTGGAGTTTGGAGAAGAACCGAATTGAACCGGGTTGGAATCATGAAAGCTTGAGTAAAAGTTGGAGTAAAAGTTAGGGGTCTAACTTTTGCTCCAACTTTTCACATCAGCACCCTTGTTTTGCTGATACCAACGTTGGGGCAAAAGTTAGGGGTCTAACTTTTGCTCCAACGTTGGCCTCCCCTTGGTTATTCTTGGCGCCAACGTTAGCCAAAAAGTTAGGGGCTAACGTTGGCGCAAACTTTTGCTAGTCCAGGGAGTATTTTTCATGCGCCAACGTTAGCCAAAAAGTTAGGGGCCTAACTTTTGCTCCAGCTTTTACCCAAAAGTTAGCCAAAAAGTTAGGGGTCTAACTTTTGCTCCAGCTTTTACTTCCTGGTTCATAATTAATCCAAAAGTTTGAGCTAAAGTTTGAGGCAAACTTTTGCTCAAACTTTTTTGTTCTCTCTTCCCCCTAGCCTTTCCTTCTTCCATCAACCTTTCTCCAAGCTTTCTTCACCTATCATTAATCAACCAAACACATCAAAGCTATGCTCAAAATCATGAGATATTCATTCTTTCATAATATGTGACAATTATAGCACAAAACCTCATGAAGTAGCATGAATTCATACATGGTTGATTAAATCAAAGGAAACATGAAAATCTACCCAATTGGCTTGCTTTTGGCTCAAGTAAGTGCATAATTCTATTGAAAACAAAAGAAAAAGGCTAGTGAAACTAGGCTAAGATGACTTGTCATCACAACACCAAACTTAAAGCTTGCTTGTCCCCAAGGAAGAAATGATTTTTGCTCAAAGGTTCTTTCAATTAGGATGGATTGAAGAAGAAAAAAAAAATTGTAAGGTCCTGTGAGTGAAGTGATTAAGTGTCAGTGGGGTGAACTCTAAATCATATGCTCATGCAAGGGCTTCAGTGCTCACTAGTCCTCACATATTAGGAGTCTTAGGTCTTAGGATTTTCATCCAAATGGTATCATGGAGATCTCTTTATATGTAGTCACCTTGAAGCAGCTTATAGTTTCTGTGCTTTGGCCTTGACTCTAAGTGTCATGTCTCAAAGCGGCTCTTTAGATAAGCTTTCAATCAATACTCCTAAACCAGTTGGTTTTAAGGTATTAGGTGTTAAAGCACCCCTAAGGATTTACTTGCTCAAGCCTCTTTCCTTGACACAGCTCAACCACAAGCATTTACTAGGCTAACAACTCTTTGAGTTTTGTTTCTCCTTTCTTTTTCTGCCTAGTAATTGATGCTCAGAGCCTTGGGCCATGTTCTTTTTGCTTTTGTATTTTCTTTATTTTCTTTTGTTTTGTTTGCTGCTTCTTGGATCAATAAATTTTTGAGAATCTCCACAATACTTCTTTGAACTTCATGTCCTGCCTATGAGCTCCCATGCAAGTTTTCACAAGCATGCAACCTCAATACATAATCATACAACTAGAACCACCACTTCTCCTAATCTTTTGCTTGCCTCAAAATTGTTTAATTCCTCAATCCTTCTTTTCAAAGAACTTTCATGTGATGCATTTTTTTTGAAGTATTGAGTGCAAACAAGTGTGAAAAGTGTAGTGTTATGAATAGTAAAGCATCTTAGTTATTGAATTACAGAAAAACTATGCTATGCAGGCAGGCAGGGGTATTATGTAACTTTCAATTTAGCAGCATCTGATACAAAATAATCACTGAACAATACAACCTTTTGGAGTTCGCTTGCTTTCCTCTTCCTTATCATCATTGCCGATCTTTACATTCCTCTCTCTTCCTTTTGATAGATGATGCTTAATCCTTCCAAAAGCTTGTATGATGCTCTGCAATGATATTGAAAGTTGCTTGTTCCCCAAGCACTTGAAAGAAGAAATGGTTAGCTTGCATGATTTATTTGTGGGCTTTTGAACTTACTTTGGTGTGGGAACACCAAACTTAGAATCCTTCATTCTCCTTTAGATTGTTTTGGTGTGCAACACCAAACTTAGCTTCTTGCATTATAGATAAAACTAATTAACCTTTTTATTAAAATAGTTATGAACAGAAAACTACCTCCGGTTGGGTTGCCTCCCAACAAGCGCTCTTTTATTGTCACTAGCTTGATATCCTTCATCCTCTGATCATGGAAGTTGAGGTTTCTGTTGCCTTTGGTTTCCTCCTCTCACCGTAGGCTTCTCCTTGATAGTTGTTTCTTTTCCCGTAGCCTTCTCACTGTTTTCCATAACTGCTTTTCCTTTCAACCCAACAGCTTTTTCACTGTTCTTTGAGTCATCTTCAGTGGCTCTTAGGGACATATTTCCCTCTTTCTCGCCCAGTTTAGCAAGGTTTTGAACCAGTTGTTCCATGTGCCTTTCAATTCTCTTGAGATATGCCTCTTGGTTTTTCCTTATATCCTCCTGCTCTATTATTGTCATTTCTTGAATTTTCATAAACCTTTCCATCATCATTTCTAGAACATAGAGTCTTTGGAAGTTTAGGATTGGTTGTGGCTGTGTTAATTGTGGTGATTGATGTAAGTCATTTTGGGCGGGTGGTGAGGTAGGGCAGGGCTGGAGGTGTGTATATTGGGGTGGTGTGTAGTGATTTTTGTTGGTATGGTGGTGTTTTTGCAGGTTTGGGAAGTTGGGGTTGTTATAGTTGAAGTCCCTTTGTTCCTGATGCTGAGATTCCCTCATTCTTAGATAAGAATGTGGTTTCCATGGTGGAAATTGTGCATTCACTGTGGCAGAATGTAGAGAATCAATTTGTCTAGCTATTGATTCCAATTGCTGCTGAGTTTGCTGGTATAGCTGTCTGTTTTGATTCATGATTGCTCTCACTCCTTCAAGATTCATTACTTCCTTTTCTGAAATTGCATTCCGTGGCGTCTCAAATGAGTGTTGGTTATTGGCTCTTTTGTCACTGAACTCTGCAGTTCCTTGGATGGTTGCTGTTGCCTTGAGTAGGCCATCTGAGAAGTAATCTACTGCTCTTCTTGTTTCTGAGGTTAATCCTTCATAGAACGCTTGAAAATCCACCTTGTCACTTGCTTTCTTGTATCTTTCCCATGCTTTGAACAATGGTTCTTCCTCTCTTTGTATGAATGGATGTATTCCTTCTTTCATCTTAATGTTTTGTCGGGATGATGAGAATTTGGCTAGGAACTTAGCAACCAAATCATCCCAACTAGTGATACTTCCTTGGGGAAATGTTTCAAGCCATTGTGCCGCGTCATCCTTCAGTGAGAAAGGAAATAACAAGAGCTTACAGGTATCATGGTTTACACCATTGAGATTGACAGCACCACAAGTTTTCAGAAAAATGGATAGGTGCTGTTTAGGGTCCTCCAATGGATTTCCACCATAGGAACAATTGTTCTCTATTAGTGTAATGAGCTGTGGCTTCATGTTGTGGTGTTCATCTTTCTCAGAAACTCCTTCTTCAATGATATCCTTCCCTTTGGCTGCTCTTCTTCCCTATGACATATAAATCAACAACGGAACACACAGTGATACTTTTGCAAATTGAGTGTAGTCAGTTGAGACAAAACTTCAAACAGTTAGTGGGTTAGTCAAAAATTAAAGAAAAAGTGCTTGATCTAAATCACCACCTCACTTAATCATTGTCAATCTAATCAATCCCCGGCAACGGCGCCAAAAACTTGATGGGATATTTTCGTAGAGAAACGAATTTCTCCAAAACACCCAAATCTAACCGGCAAGTGCACCGGGTCACCTCAAGTAATAATAACTCACGGGGGTGAGGTCGATCCCACAAGGATTGAAGGATTGAGCAATTTTAGTTTAGTGGTTGATTTAGTCAAGCGAATCAAGATTTGGTTGAGAGATTTGTGATTTGCAGAATTTAAATTGCATAGAAAGTAAAGGGACTGGGTAATTGGCAAGAAATTAAAGAGAACAGGAATTAAAGTGCTGAATCTTAAAGAACAAGAAATTAAATGGCAGAAACTTAGAACGCAAGAAATGTAAATTGCAAAATCTTAAAGTGCAAGAAATGTAAATGGCTTGAATTGTAAAGGGAATTGGGAGTTGGATTTGCAGAAATTAAACAACGAAAAGTAAATTGCAACGAATAGAGAAGTAAAGGATGTCTTGAATCAAACCGGATCTTAAAACAGAAATGTAAATAAGCATGAAAACAATAAACAGGGAATGGGAAATGGGAAATCCGGATCTCAGGACCCAAGAGACTAGAAAACCAAGTCTAGATCTCAATGCCTTCCTAGATCCAACAAGAACAATTGCAAAGGAAATTGTAGATTGCAAAGAAAGTAGATGAAGAAGCAAGTAACCGAAACTGAAATTCAATTAAGCAGAAAATTAAACAAGATCCCAAGGTGAGATTGAAACAGAATTTCTTCAACTCTCCACCCAAAATCCAAGACAAGAAAAATAAAGAGTGCTGGGCAAGAACAAGGAAGAAGAGAGATCAATTCTCCTCCCAAATTCTCTTGAATTAAAAAACAACAATGCTAAGAAAAATAAAAGTGAGCTCCAAGCAAAACCGAAAAGAAAGCTATTCTGCCAAACTAAAAAGGAAGCTCCCCTAAAACTTAAATTCTAATCTATTTATACACTTTCTTCAAATGGTCTTCAAGCCTTCAATTGGGCCTTTGCTCTTGGTGGAATTGGGTTGAGAGAGGCCTTGGTTGATTGCTCTTGGAGTTTGGAGAAGAACCGAATTGAACCGGGTTGGAATCATGAAAGCTTGAGTAAAAGTTGGAGTAAAAGTTAGGGGTCTAACTTTTGCTCCAACTTTTCACATCAGCACCCTTGTTTTGCTGATACCAACGTTGGGGCAAAAGTTAGGGGTCTAACTTTTGCTCCAACGTTGGCCTCCCCTTGGTTATTCATGGCGCCAATGTTAGCCAAAAAGTTAGGGGCTAACGTTGGCGCAAACTTTTGCTAGTCCAGGGAGTATTTTTCATGCGCCAACTGTAGCCAAAAAGTTAGGGGCCTAACTTTTGCTCCAGCTTTTGCCCAAAAGTTAGCCGAAAAGTTAGGGGTCTAACTTTTGCTCCAGCTTTTACTTCCTGGTTCATAATTAATCCAAAAGTTTGAGCTAAAGTTTGAGGCAAACTTTTGACTCAAACTTTGTTGTTCTCTCTTCCTCCTAGCCCTTCCTTCTTCCATCAACCTTTCTCCAAGCTTTCTTCACCTATCATTAATCAACCAAACACATCAAAGCTATGCTCAAAATCATGAGATATTCATTCTTTCATAATATGTGACAGTTATAGCACAAAACCTCATGAAATAGCATGAATTCATACATAGTTGATTAAATCAAAAGAAACATGAAAATCTACCCAATTGGCTTGCTTTTGGCTCAAGTAAGTGCATAATTCTATTGAAAACAAAAGAAAAAGGCTAGTGAAACTAGGCTAAGATGACTTGTCATCACTCACTTAAAGGCAAAACGCTGGGGGTAATTTCTGAGCTGCCCAGGCCCAAATCCAACTTGTTTCTGAGGGTATTTGATCCAGAATTGAAGATTGAGCAAAGGGGGGTCACTTAGTTAGTCATGATGTGCCTTTAGTTAGTTTTCTAGAGAGAGAAGCTCCCTCTTCTCTCTAGAATTAAGTTAGGGTTAGGTTAATTCTCTTAGATCTAAGGTTTAATTTCTTGTTTTCATCTTATTTCCTTTATGATTTCTTGTTTCTACCCTCTAATTCTCTTAGTTCTCTTGTTAATTTTCCTTTTATGCTCTCTTTTATGTTTATGAATGCTCATGTTGGATTTGGTTACATTTAATGAAATTTGATGTTTGATGTTCTCTTATTGATGATTTGGGTGGTTGATCTACTTTTCTTGCAATTGGTAGTTGGTAGATTTTATTGATTCTTGAAAATTATGATTGATAAACCCATATTTTATGATGTATTTTGTGCTCAATTTAAATGATTTACTCAATCCTTCACCCACTTATTCATGTAAATTGCATGGTTTTACTTTCCCTTCCTTATTATGTGATATATGTTATAAACATGTTTCCTATGCTTTAAAAATATTAATTTTGATTACCCTTTATTATCATTCGATGCCGTGATTTGTGTGTTAAGTATTTTCAGATCTCCTAAGGTAGGAATGGCTTAGAGGACAGAAAGAAAACATACAAAAATGGAAGGAACGCACAAAAATGGAGTTTTGAAGAAAAGGGCAGCGACGCAAACGCATGGACGACGCGGCCGCGTGCCTAGCGCGAAAAGGCAGCGACGCAAACGCGTGACTGACGCAGACGCGTGCCTTAAGCAGAACGCAAATGATGCGTATGCGTGACCAAAGCGAACACGTGACAAAGAAAATCCCAGATAACGTGACCACATGACCCATGCGGACGCGTGATAGACACCACGTGCAGAAACTACAGAAAATGTCCCCAGCGATTTCTGGACCCTTTTTCGGCCCAATTCTGAATCCAGAAACACAAAATATAAGCCAGAGAATGGAGGAATCAGAAGGGAGATCATACATTCACTTTTGCCAATTTTAGATGTAGTTTTTAGAGGGAAAGGTTCTCTCCTCTCTCTTAGGTTTTAGGATTAGGATTCCTCTTAAAGGATTTAGGATTTCAACTTCTTCTCAGGTTCAATATTCCTTTTACTTTATATTTCTCTTTTAGGGTAAAGTACTAAATTGGTCCCTTATGTTTGGGCATAATTCTGTTTTGGGTCTTAAGGTTTAAAGTGTTCTATTTGAATCCAAAAAAGTTTCATTTAGCATCAATTTAGTCCTACAGTGAGATTAAAGTTAAATAATTAACAGAATGTCCTACATAACAACCGTACAAGAACAAAATCGATAATTTGGAGAACAATACAGACTCCAGAGGCACAAAATCAACCATGGATACATCAATACATTTATTTATTATTTTTCTTACAATATAAATAAAATATTTTCTATAAAACTAAAGAGAATGATAAAAAAATGTATTGATGCATCAATGGTTGATTTTGTGCCTCTGGAGCTTGTACTGCTCTCCAAATTATCGATTTTGTTCTTGTACTGTTGTTATGTTGGACATTCTGTTAATTATTTAACTTTGACCTCACTGTGGGACTAAATTGATGCTAAATGAAACTTTTTTGGATTCAAATAGAACACTTTAAACCTTAAGGACTAAAACAGAATTATGCCCAAACATAGGGGACCAATTTAGTACTTTACCCTTCTCTTTTACTTTCAGATACTTTAATGCCTTTATTTAATTACTTATGTTGCCAAATCGGCTTATGAACCATTCATGTTAGGATTTTCTCTATTTAATATAAATTGAGGTATTTCAGATTTACGATTCTTATTTAGCTTTTTATATTCTTGGCTTTAATTGATTAACTGGATACTCTTGAGTTATCAAACTTATAGTGATTGTTAATTGTTATTTTTGCTAATTGAATTGAATCCCCCTAACTCTAGTCCTTTCTTAGGAGTTGGCTACGACTTGAGGATCTAACTAATTAGTCCACTTAACTTTCCCCTGCTTTAGTAAAGGTTAACTAAGTGGGATTAAAACTCAATTCTCATCACCATCGAAAAGGATAACTAGGATAGGACTTCCGAATTTTCAAACCTTGCCAAGAGTTTATTTTATAGTTATTTATTTATTTTACTTGTCATTTAAATTACTTGTCCCTTACTTTCAAAACCCCCAATTTACAAAACTCATAACCAATAATAACAACATACCTCCCTGCAGTTCCTTGAGAAGACGACCCGAGGTTTGAATACTTCGGTTATCAATTTTAAAGGGGTTTGTTATTTGTGACACCCAAATGTTTGTACGAAAGGATTTTTTGTTGGTTTAGAAGTTATACTTGCAACGCGATTATATTTGTGAATTTCTTTACCGATAGAAAAACCGATCATCAAAATGGCGCCGTTGCCGGGGAATAGCAAACGTGTGCCTTATTATTGGTTATTGTAAATATTTTTCTTTTACTTGTTTATTTGTTTTTATTTTTCCCTTTTATTTCTATTAGCTATTATGAATTCTCACCCCTCTCGCTTTGAGTTTGGTTCTAAATTTGTTGAAAGGAGTGAAAGCTATAACAGAAATATGCATGAAGGTCTAAGCAATCAAAGATGGATGGAGCTAAGAGGATCTGATCAACCCTTTAGGCAACAACACCCTCCAAGATCCAATAAAGTTTATATAAAAATTCTAATTAATTTAAACTTCAATTATCATGAAACTCTATTTAATCACCTTTAGCAAAATAATTTTCTTAAAATAAATCACAAATAACTAATTATTTTATTTTCAAAAACTAGGGTTGTTACATTCTACCCACCTTAGAAAAATTTTCGCCCTCGAAAATTGCTAGAATAAAATAAATTCAAACTTAAATAAAAGAAAACAGAATATATGAACAGAAGCATAGGCATTGTCAAGAATGAATATTCAAAGATTTACGTAAGCAATTAGATTCATAGGCAAACAAAGGTATACAAGAATGACAAGGTATGGTTGGGAAACAATCAAATCACATTCTAAGGAGAAAATTCAAACCAGAGAATTCCAATGAAAGCAAAGAAGAATAAGATGGCACGAGTTTGCATGGCACGAATAAAGATTACACATCAAAACGAAGCTAACTTTATAACTTCTAACGCTCCCAAACCCATGAATCACATTACTTATTCTTCTATTTCGTCTATGATAACCCATTAGTGCTACCATATACATAAATCATTAGTATTAAGTTGGCCAGACCTAATACCATGAGGCATGCAATGGTAGACTAATAGCGTTAATCATCAGATAGTCATGCTATAAAACTCAAACTCTTGTTATCAGAAAAAGTCACAAAGCATGACAGACACTCAGAGTATGCAGTGAAGCATAGTCAGTCCATTCTCAAGGCTCTAACAGGAACGAACTACTCTGATACCATTTGTAACGACCCAACTTTCAGAACGTCATGATCGTACCGAAAGTAAGGCGTTACCAACCTGCTTTCCTTTATTAACTATTTACTATTGAGCCTTTAGTTCGATATCGCGATTTAGTTTTATAGAAAATTCCAGAAAAATTATTTTTTTGTTTATCAAAATCATATATCAAACATTTCAAAGTAATAGTAATCACATAATTATTAATAATAATATCTGTCATACAAAAGATTTCAAATAAAACTCAGATACAAATCTTATCCCTCTGTATAAAATAAAAATCTTAAGCAATAAGGGCGAGGGAATTCAATGAAAGCAACTCAATTCAAAAGCTTAACTCATAAATAAGGTCTAACAATCGCCCGCAGCTTCAAACTGAGTCTTCGAACCTGTATCATTGAAAAGGTGGAGGATTTTTGGGGTGAGAACAAACCACACGTTCTCAGTAGGGAATGGGAATGCCGTAAAAGTAATGAAATAGAATGCAAATAATTAACATACTCAAGGAAACTATATTTTTATCAAACCCTTATGAAAATACTATTCTTGGTTTTACTTTAACTAATTATTTACCTCGTTCAAAGAAAATCTCTAATTTCAAAACAAATTCCAAAATATAAAACTGGTCACATTAAGCATTTCTCAACCACCCAATTAATTTTCAATCACAACATCAATTCTTACTCATCATCATACATTCACCAACTAATAGCACTAACAAGAGATTCAATTCAACACACAAACAAGTCACAGCAAGGCAAAGAGCATAATCACAGGGAAGTACAACGAGCAAACCCAATCAAATGCAAATGCACAAACAAGGATGATGCATGTCTAGCCCTAGTGCAGGTAATGAGCTCATTTGTCGGTTTCTACCCGCTCCCGACGTAACCCGAAGCAGCTGAAACGGGTATGGTTTTCAGTCAGCATAGGTACAGTTCTCACTAACCGACGTATGCCTCATATCCTCTGTAAGCAGACCCTACCTTACAGGTTGCGGCATTCCAACCGTGTATGAAATCATATCCTCTGTAAGCAATCCTTGCATTACAGGTGTGGCATTCTAGCCGTGTACGAATTAATATCCTCTACAAGTGATCCCAGGCTATCAGTTGCAGGTATAGCTCTCAATAGCTGTGTAGCACTGGAAAACGTTCTGTGGTCGTACCACTATCTATCTGACTGCCTTCACGCAGCAGATCATCGCATTATCATTCTCATTATCATCATTTATTATCATTTTCATTATTCATCTTCACTTTCACATTCTTGTGCAGTACCTCTTTCTTTCTCTGTTCACTTATGCTATTCAAATTCAATCATACTATACAAACTTTACATCTTTCACTTTTACAACATCTTAGCTCAAATCATTTCTCTTTATCATTCGGATTCAAATATTATAAAATTCACCAAACTCCTGAAAAGTAATCCTTTATTTCAAGCCCAAATCATAACCCTTTTTATATTGAATCAAACTCAACATAATTCCTTTCTTAAATAATTCATACTTGAAACATAAACCTTTTCTTGGTAATTCCAAATTCAAAATAGTATAATTCTTCTCTTATTTAGATAAAACTCAAATAATATAATTTTTCAAGTTCAAATTTTCTAAAATGACTTCTCAAATAAAACCTCAGGTTTTTATAAAATTTCGACAGCATCTCCCCTAAATCACAGACTTAACCACCCTTACGGGTTCCCTCTTTCTCAACATCTCATCAAACCTTTCTCAAAAACATTTGATAATAGTATAGAAAATCTATTTCTCAAATTCCATATCCAAGTAATCACCAAAACAACATCGGCAATCTAATTTTAGTTTTATTTTTAAAATATCAAACGAATTCGGAATTACGCAAACCTTTTATCCATGCGACCGTCTCGAATTAAGCTTTTTGTTAAACCAAAAATCACAATTTTTCACGGACTCTAGCTTCGGGAATATAAGCAAAACCGTGACTGCTCTGTAGTGCCTTAAAACCAGAAGACAGCAGCAGCGTACAACATTCAAAATTTTATATAAATTCCAAATTAAATCCAACCACCTTCAAAATTAATGTGGTTAAACATAACTTATCCAAATTTCTTTCTCAATTGGTTCTAGGGTCATACCATTTTTAATGAAGGAGTTACGTAGCTTGGAAGTTAGGTAGTTTTCTGCTGAAGTCTGTTTTACAAATCATTGAACACAACCTCTTCCAAGTCCCATAACTCACTTACTAAAACATGGAAAATCCTGAAATTTAAATTATATATACTAAACATACTCAAATTTCACCTCCAATTGATTGCATCTCAATATCATTCCAGAATTAAAAATTATAAAGTCTCAAAGTTACTAACTTAGAAAACAAAACCTGATTTTTACTGCATAATACGTCTTACTTTAAAAATTCATATCTTTAAATCCACAACTCTAATAGAGGGAACAAGTTGCTGCTGTGTTAAGCATTCTGCGGAAAACCATATTTGACATTCCTAATTCAAAAATTTACCATAAATCATAAACTTAATGAAAAAGCCTCAAATTCACCAGTCCAGCTTCCTATATTTCAAAGCTTAATCCGATCATCACAGAATTAGTTATAGATTTTCAAAGTCTCCGGCTTCATTTAAAAGTAATGCAGAAAATCAAGTTTTACATTTTAAATTTGAAAAAACATAACTAGTTCTATAGTTAATTCAAACATCGCAAAATTGAATCCCAACAACAACTTTAATTACATTTTACTCAGTCTTTACTCTCATATCATTTCGATTATCGTTGAATAACTGATTCACTTCCAAAGTCATCTTTTAATTTCAAAAATCAGATTTTCAGCAATTAGTTCAACATTTTAAGATTCAATCTTCCAATTATTCCTTAAGCCCAACTTCAATTAATCACTAACTAAGTCCATTACAGTAAACCAACTCAACCGCAGCAATTTCAATTTAACCCATCAAAATACCGAAATCACAATAATCTCTCATCAAACAATTTATAATTCAATTTCACAAAATCAACGAATTCAACCAAAGTTCCAATCAAAAATCGCAACCATTCCAATCATAATTTCAGCCACACAACTCAACTAATTCAGTATAATCACATAGAGTCCGAACTTTTCAACAATTCCATCAAAATCAGAGAAAACAATATCAATTACAGCTTCAAACACTCACAACAAAGCCCAAATACATTCACAGCCATAACCTGAATTCAATAATCCAATTGAAACATGGAAACATCATCAAACTTAATCCAAATTTCACAACCTCAAACCAAGCTTATTTCTATCAATTAGTCTCTCATAACAACAAAACCAATTACATTCACAGTAACATTCCAAACTCAATTCATCAATTATCCATACAACAGCTGTTAAACAATTAACTCGGCATATTTCAATTTAATAAGTTACACTAAATTAATCATTATTCACAACAGCATCTAAGTTCAATCACAGCTCAGAATAATCACAACGACTAACTAATTTCAAATTCATTTCAAGTCATTCATGTTAATTAAGAAATTCTTAACCATTATTAACCATTTGCACTTATCTAATAACTTTGTAGGCATTCTAAATTAAAAACGTTTAACTTTAAAAATAAATCCCCTACCTTAGTGTTGAGACTCGCAGAAATCGCCAAACACAGCAGATCCGTTAGCAGCTGATAAACCCATATTTGATGATATATTTTGTGCTTAGTTTGAATGATTTATTCAATCCTTCACCCACTTATTCATGTTAATTGCATGGTTTTAATTTTCCTTCTTTATTATGTGATGTATGTGAAAAACATGTTTCCTATGCTTTTAAATCAATTATTTTAATCACCTTTAATTCCATTCGATGCCGTGATTAGTGTGTTGAGTAGTTTTCAGATCCTCTAAGGTAGGAATGACTTAAAGGATGGAAAGGAAACATACAAAAATGGAAGGAGAGCACAAAACGGAGCTTCTGAAGAAATTGGCATCCACGCGATCGCATGGGCGACGCAGACGCATGCCAAGCGCAAAGAAGCAGCGACACGGCCGCATGACTGACGCGACCACGCGCCTTAAGCAGAATGCACATGATGCGGTCGCATGACTGACGCGACCGCGTGGCAAGAGAAGCTCCGAATGACGCGACCGCGTGACCCACGCGGACGCGTGACAGAGGCCACGCACCAGAAATTGCAGAAAATGCTCCCAGCGATTTCTAAAGCCCTTTTTGGCCTAAATCCAAGTCCAGAAGGCATAGACCAGAGGTTATGAAGTGAGAGAATGCATCCATTCACAGGTCAGAGACCACTTTAGTTTAGTTTTCATGATTTAGATTTAGTTTAGAGAGAGATTCTCTCTCTCTTTAGGATTAGGATTTAGGACTTCTCTCTTTAGGAGTAACTCTCGATCCCAGATTTTAATATTCCTTTACTTTAAGCTTCCCTTTTACTTTTATTCATTGCTTTAGTTGCTTGTTTACTTTTATAATTGAATTTATGAATACTCCTATGTTACAGATTACTATTTTGAATTAATGTTATTTGAGGTATTTCAGTTTAATATCGCTTTCTTCTATTTATTAGTTACAATTATTCCCAATCTGAAGATATTTTTATTCCAGTAGATTTATTTTCCCCCCTCTTTAGTCTTGGTTAAGAAATCAGTAACTTAGGAGCTATCAAACTCAAACATGCTTGACAACTGTTATCTTTGTTAATTTGAGCTTCAATAATCCCAATCTTTTCTTAGAAAATAAATAGGATTCGAAGATCAATTAATTAATCCCTTGACCTTCCATTAATTTAGTAAAGGTTAACAAAGCGGAATTAAGATTCAATTATCATCATCTTTGATAAGGATAGCTATGATAGGACCTCTAATTTCTCATACCTTGCCAAAAGCTTATTTACAGTCATTTATTTAATTTACTTGCTATTTAAATTACTTGTTCTTCATTTACTTTATTTGTCATTTAAATCACTTGCTTCTCATCCTCTAAACCCCGATTTACAATCTTTATAGTCAATAATAAGAACATACTTCCCTGCAGTTCCTTGAGAAGACGACCCGAGGTTTGAATACTTCGGTTAACAATTTAAAAAGGGGTTTGTTACTTGTGACACCCAAAACGTTTGTACGAAGGGATTTCTGTTGGTTTAGAAACTATATCTACAACGTGACTATTTTTACAAATTCTTTACTAGCAAAAATCACATTCGTCAGCAGCTCTAACACCCGTTCTGCTCTCTTAGCAGCTACCATGATGATTTTGGGCAGCTTTAATGATGGTGAAAGGTCTCAGCTTCAGCCAAACAGTAGCAACAGTAGTTTTAGCACCTCTAATCGACAATAGCGGCACTCTGTCAGGTTTTGGCACCCGCTCTGTTCCCATAGCAGCCACAGTGGTGGTCCTGGGCAGCTCTGGTGGCAGTGAAAAGCCTTAGTGTCAGCCAAACAGTGATAGTAACTACTCAGAGTGGATCTAAAGCAAGGACAGAGCAACGAAACCAACGGTTCCAGCAGTGGCAGTGGCTTCTTCTCAAATTCCAGAAACTAGAAGCAGAGGCAGAATTGGCGGGCCTTCCTCCTCCAGTAGCGGCTTGGTGAGACGCGGCAGCAGCAGAGTGCGACAACAGTGGCGCTGCAGCTCAGTAATGGCGACGCGACGGTAACCTGCGGCGCTGACGGCGACAAGGCTGGTCACGGGCTTCTCTTCGTGCGTCTCTCCCTCTTCGCGATTATGTCCCCACGACAAATGCTTGTGGACAGATCGGCAGTAACACAAGCTTGTGGCTCCATGGCAGATCGACAGCGACGGTGAACAGGACGCAATGGCGGCCTCTCTCCCTCTCAGCGCTACTCCCTGCCTCGGCTCCGGTCTTCCCCCGCGACGGCATTGGCGACAGGACGGCGACTGCGTGGCGACGACTCCCTCTTCTCTTCTCTCCTTTGTCTCTGTTGAGTGTGGGTTTGTGTAATATGAGTTGATGAGAGTGAGTGTGCTGTCCGTGTGAGTGAGGGGTGAAGGGGGTGGGGTTCCACGGCTGAAGGGAGAAGAAAATGGGTAGGTTAGGATTTCTGATTAGGAACTTAGGGTTTTCAATTTGGAAAATTAGGGTTTCTGAGTTTGATTTGGGAATTAAGGTTTGAAATTAGGGATTTTATAAAGTAATATGGATAGATATGAATAGATATTTTGATAAAATTGGAGGGTAGAGTAATTTTAAAACCAAATATACTTTATTAAAAATATTTAGGAACATTATTTATCAACATATTGCTAAGTTCAATCAATTATTTCTAATTTATATTATAAAATGAACAAGTTAATTATATTTTGTAAAGTACAATTTAAATTCAAATATCAATTTTCTAGATTAAATCATACAAATCTCTATTATTTTTCTATCTCTGAAACTTTAATTTCAATTTATAAAATAATTAATTATAATAAAATTGTACATAAATATTAATTGACTTAAACTTAAAGTATTTATAAATATCAATCTAATCATTTCTAATAAAATAATTTATAGGAGTTCAAATTAATAACATAATTCATTCAAAATAGGATTTATTTAAATTAAATTATACAATTCTTCTATTTTTTCAATTATCAAAATTATAATTTCAATCATTCCGAATATCTAATAAAGTTTATATAAAAATTCTAATTAATTTAAACTTAAATTATCATGAAACTCTATTTAATCACCTTTAGCAAAATAATTTTCATAAAATAAATCACAAATAACTAATTATTTTCTTTTCAAAAACTAGGGTTGTTACATTCTACCCACCTTAGAAAAATTTTCGCCCTCGAAAATTGCTAGAATAAAATAAATTCAAACTTAAATCAAAGAAAACAGAATATATGAACAGAAGCATAGGCATTGTCAAGAATGAATATTCAAAGAGTTACGTAAGCAATCAGATTCATAGGCAAACAAAGGTATACAAGAATGACAAGGTATGGTTGGGAAACAATCAAATCACATTCTAAGGAGAAAATTCAAACCAGAGAATTCCAATGAAAGCAACGAAGAATAAGATGGCATGAGTTTGCGTGGCACGAATAAAGATTACATATCAAAACGAAGCTAACTTTATATCTTCTAACGCTCCCAAACCCCATGAATCGCATTAGTTATTCTTCTATTTCGTCTATGATAACCCATTAGTGCTACCATATACATAAATCATTAGTATTAAGTTGGCCAGACCTAATACCATGAAGCATGCAATGGTAGACTAATAACGTTAATCATCAGACAGTCATGCATATAAAACTCAAACTCTTGTTATCAGAACAAGTCACAAAGCATGACAGACACTAAAAGTATGCAGTGAAGCATAGTCAGTCCATTCTCAAGGCTCTAACAGGAACGAACTGCTCTTATACCATTTGTAACGACCCAACTTTCAGAACGTCATGATCGTACCGAAAGTAAGGCGTTACCAACCAGAAAATTTTTGTTTTTGTTTATCAAAATCATATATCAAACATTTCAAAGTAATAGTAATCACATAATTATTAATAATAATATCTGTCATACAAAAGATTTCAAATAAAACTCAGATACAAATCCTATCCCTCTGTATAAAATAAAAATCTTAACCAACAAGGGCGAGGGAACTCTATGAAAGCAACTCAATTCAAAAACTTAACTCATAAATAAGGTCTAACAATCGGCCACAGCTTCAAACTGAGTCTTCGAACCTGTATCTTTGAAAAGGTGGAGGATTTTTGGGGTGATAACAAACCACACGTTCGCAGTAGGGAATGGGAATGCCGTAAAAGTAATGAAATAGAATGCAAATAATTAACATACTCAAGGAAACTATATTTTTATTAAACCCTTATGAAAATACTATTCTTGGTTTTACTTTAACTAATTATTTACCTCGTTCAAAGAAAATCTCTAAGCTCAAAACAAATTCCAAAATATAAAACTGGTCACATTAAGCATTTCTCAACCACCCAATTAATTTTCAATCACAACATCAATTCTTACTCATCATCATACATTCACCAACTAATAGCACTAACAAGAGATTCAATTCAACACACAAACAAGTCACAGCAAGGCAAACAGCACAATCACATGGAAGTACAACGAGCAAACCCAATCAAATGCAAATGCACATACAAGGATGATGTATGTCTAGCCCTAGTGGAGGTAATGAGCTCATTTGTCGGTTTCTACCCGCTCCCGACGTAACCCGAAGCAGCTAAAACGGGTATGGTTTTCCAGTTAGCATAGGTACAGTTCTCACTAACCGACGTATGCGTCATATCCTCTGTAACCAGACCCTGCCTTACAGGTTGCGGCATTCCAACCGTGTATGAAATCATATCCTCTGTAAGCAATCCTTGCGTTACAAGTGCGGCATTCTAGCCGTGTACGAATTAATATCCTCTGCAAGTGATTCTAGGCTATCAGTTGCAGGTATAGCTCTCAATAGCTGTCTAGCACTGGAAAATATTCTGTGGTCGTACCACTATCTATCTGACTGCCTTCACGCAGCAGATCATCGCATAATCATTCTCATTATCATCATTTATTATCATTTTCATTATTCATCTTCACTTTCACATTCTTGTGCAGTACCTCTTTCTTTCTCTGTTCACTTATGCTATTCAAATTCAATCATACTATACAAACTTTACATCTTTCACTTTTACAACATCTTAGCTCAAATTATTTCTCTTTATCATTCGGATTCAAATATTATAAAATTCACCAAACTCCTGAAAAGTAATCCTTTATTTCAAGCTCAAATCATAACCCTTTTCATATTGAATCAAACTCAACATAATTCCTTTCTTAAATAATTCATACTTGAAACATAAACCTTTTCTTGGTAATTCCAAATTCAAAATAGTATAATTCTTCTCTTATGTAGATAAAACTCAAATAATATAATTTTTCAAGTTCAAATTTTCTAAAATGACTTCTCAAATAAAACCTCAGGTTTTTATAAAATTTCGACAGCATCTCCCCTAAAACTCGGACTTAACCACCCTTACGGGTTCCCTCTTTCTCACCATCTCATCAAACCTTTCTCAAAAACATTTGATAATAGTATAGAAAATCTATTTCTCAAATTCCATATCCAAGTAATCACCAAAACAACATCGGCAATCTAATTTTAGTTTTATTTTTAAAATATCAAACGAATTCGGAATTACGCAAACCTTTTATCCATGCGACCATCTCGGATTAAGCTTTCTGTTAAACCAAAAATCACAATTTTTCACGGACTCTAGCTTCGGGAATATAAGCAAAACCGTGACTGCTCTGTAGTGCCTTAAAACCAGAAGACAGCAGCAGCGTACAACATTCAAAATTTTATATAAAATCCAAATTAAATCCAACCACCTTCAAAATTAATGTGGTTAAACATAAGTTATCCAAATTTCTTTCTCAATTGGTTCCAGGGTCATACCATTTTTAATGAAGGAGTTACGTGGCTAGGAAGTTAGGTAATTTTCTGCTGAAGTCTGTTTTACAAATCATTGAACACAACCTCTTCCAAGTCCCATAACTCACTTACTAAAACATGGAAAATCCTGAAATTTAAATCATATATACTAAAAATACTCAAATTTTACCTCCAATTGATTGCATCTCAATATCATTCCAGAATTAAAAATTATAAAGTCTCAAATATTACTAACTTAGAAAACAAAACCTGATTTTTACTTCATAATACGTCTTAATTTAAAAATCCATATCTTTAAAACCACAACTCTAACAATTTTAAATTTTTATGAAATTAAAGTACTAGGACCAGAGTTTCATTTAAAATTGGTTCTATTTCAAATTACAAACTGGAGAATATTTAATAGAGGGAACAAGTTTCTGCTGTGTTAAGCGTTCTGCAGAAAACCATATTTGACATTCCTAATTCAAAAATTTACCATAAATCATAAACTTAATGAAAAAGCCTCAAATTCACCAGTCCAACTTCCTATATTTCAAATCTTAATCCAGACTTAGTCCCACGCAATTCCGATCATCACAGAATTAATTATAGATTTTCAAAGTCTCCGGCTTCATTTAAAAGTAATGCAGAAAATCAAGTTTTACATTTTAACTTTGAAAAATCATAACTAGTTCTATAGTTAATTCAAACTTCCCAAAATTGAATCCCAACAACATCTTTAATTACAGTTTACTCAGTCTTTACTCTCATATCATTTCGAGTATCGTTGAATAACTGATTCACTTCCAAAGTCATCTTTTAATTTCAAAAATCAGATTTTCAGCAATTAGTTCAACATTTTAATATTCAATCTTCCAATTATTCCTTAAGCCCAACTTCAATTAATCACTAACTAAGTCCATTACAGTAAACCAACTCAACGGCAGCAATTTCAATTTAACCCATCAAAATACCTAAATCACAATAATCTCTCATCAAACAATTTATAATTCAATTTCACAAAATCAACGAATTCAACCAAAGTTCCAATCAAAAATCTCAATCATTCCAATCATAATTTCAGCCACACAACTCAACTAATTCAGTATAATCACATAGAGTCAGAACTTTTCAATAATTCCATCAAAATCAGAGAAAATAATATCAATTACAGCTTCAAACCCTCACAACAAAGCCCAAAGACATTCACAGCCATAACCTGAATTCAATAATCCAATTGAAACACGGAAACATCATCAAACTTAATCCAAATTTCACAACCTCAAACCAAGCTTATTTCTATCAATTAGTCTCTCATAACAACAAAACCAATTACATTCACAGCAACATTCCAAACTCAATTCATCAATTATCCATACAACAGCTGTTCAACAATTAACTCAGCATATTTCAATTTAATAAGTTACACTAAATTAATCATTATTCACAACAGCATCTAAGTTCAATCACAGCTCAGAATAATCACAACGACTAACTAATTTCAAATACATTTCAAGTCATTCATGTTAATTAAGAAATTCTTAACCATTATTAACCATTTACACTTATCCAATAACTTTGTAGGCATTCTAAATTAAAAACGTTTAACTTTAAAAATAAATCCCCTACCTTAGTGTTGAGACTCGCAGAAATCGCCAAACACAGCAGATCCGTTTGCAGCTCTAACACCTGTTCTGCTCTCTTAGCAGCTACCATGATGATTTTGGGCAGCTTCAATGATGGTGAAAGGTCTCAGCTTCAGCCAAACAGTAGCAGCAGTAGTTTTGGCACCTCTAATCGAAAATAGAGGCACTCTGTCAGGTTTTGGCACCTGCTCTGTTCCCATAGCAGCCACAGTGGTGGTCCTGGGCAGCTCCAGTGGCAGTGAAAAGCCTCAGTGTCAGCCAAACGATGATAGTAACGCCTCAGAGTGGATCTGAAACAAGGACAGAGCAACGAAACCAACGGTTCCAGTAGTGGCGGTGGCTTCTTCTTAGATTCCAGAAACTAGAAGCAGAGGCAGAATTGGCGGACCTTCCACCTCCAGCAGCGGCTTGGTGAGACGCGACGGCAGCAAAGTGCGACAACAGCGGCGCTGCAGCTCAGTAACGGCGACGCGACGGCAACCTGCGGCGCTAACGGCGATAAGGCTGGTCGCATGCTTCTCTTCGTGCGTCTCTCTCTCTTCGCGATTATGTCCCCTCGACGAATGCTTGTGGACAGATCGGTAGTAACACAAGCTTGTGGCTCCATGGCAGATCGACGGTGACGGTGAACTGGGCGCAACGGCGGCCTCTCTCCCTCTCGGCACTACTCCCTGCCTCGGCTCCGGTCTTCTCCCATGACAGCGTTGGCGACAGGACGGCGACTACGTGGCAACGGCTCCCTCTTCTCTTCTCTCCTTTGTCTCTATTGAGTGTGGGTGTGTGTAATATGAGTTGATGAGAGTGAGTGTGCTGTCCGTGTGAGAGGGGGGTGAAGGGGGTGGGGTTCGGCGGCTGAAGGGAGAAGAAAATGGGTAGGTTAGGATAAGGTTTCCAATTTAGGAAATTAGGGTTTCTGAGTTTGATTTGGGAATTAAGGTTAGAAATTAGGAATTTTATAAAGTAATATGGATAGATATGAATAGATATTTTGATAAAATTAGAAGGTAGAGTAATTTTAAAACCAAATATACTTTATTAAAAATATTTTGGAACATTATTTATCAACATATTGCTAAGTTCAATCAATTATTTCTAATTTACATTATAAAATGAACAAGTTAATTATATTTTGTAAAGTACAATTTAAATTCAAATATCAATTTTCTAGATTAAATCATACAAATCTCTATTATTTTTCTATCTCTAAAACTTTAATTTCAATTTATAAAATAATTAATTATAATAAAAATTGTACATAAATATTAATTGACTTAAACTTAAAGTATTTATAAATATCAATCTAATCATTTCTAATAAAATAATTTCTAGGAGTTCAAATTAATAACATAATTCATTCAAAATAGAATTTATTTAAATTAAATTATACAATTCTTCTATTTTTTCAATTATCAAAATTATAATTTCAATCATTCCGAATATCTAATAAAGTTTATATAAAAATTCTAATTAATTTAAACTTCAATTATCATGAAACTCTATTTAATCACCTTTTGCAAAATGATTTTCTGAAAAATAAATCACAAATAACTAATTATTTTATTTTCAAAAACTAGGGTTGTTACAAATGGGTCTCGGAAGGCGTTTGGTCATCTTGGTGAGAATACAATTTCTAAACCGCCCGGATGGAAGAATATAGATCAAGACAAAGGCGGATTTAAAAGCAAAGTTTGGGATCCTGGAATCTATTATGACATTCGTCACCCCAGGAGCCTGAGAATCTGTTTGAAGCTGCTTAAAAGCTTTACATGCCTAGTTTGGGACCCCGGAGGCTGTAGGTGTAACGACCAATTTTCAATACGCCTAGGACATACCAGAAACTGAGTGCTACCAATTTGTCATCCTATATATTATCTATTATCTATTATATGAGTCTGATTCGTTGTTAAAAGCGTAGTTAGTTAGCGAGGTACTTTTTTTTTTTTTTAAATATTTGGATTAATAGACGGATTCATTCATAATCAACTCACAGCTGATAACAGATAAAACAGTTATAAGCAACCACACATAAATACATCACAAGTAGCTAGCAACATTCAGTTATCCAGCTTTTATTAGAGTATAGACCTTTAGTTAGAACACCCCTAGGTATAGCTAGATAATAACTATATACATATACATATATACAACATCCCAGGTCCTGACCTGTTCAAGAGGTCCCTAAGTTGGCACCTTGGCTAGCCTAGACTCTATACTCACCTAGTCCCTCTAAACTACTAAAGCGAGGGAAAGTACGTTCTAGGTCTTCAAAACTCAAGTCAGGTGGAATGTCACCAAAAGGTAGAACATCATCTGCTACTCCTCTACACGATCAGACATTTCCACAAGACGTCTCTCTGGTACCTCATGAAGTATCCACAAAATAGGAATCTCGTACACAAGATTTAGGTTAAAGTGCGCATACAAAGGGGTGCAGACGTTGGCTGGTCTCACAGTATCTACATATAATCAGAGAACGATATTCACCCTAAACTTAGAAGACTATCTAGAGCAGAATCCTCTTAGTAGGGTAAGAACTGGGGAGTTCTTAGTAGGGTCGGGGTTATTAGTTACGTTCATTAATTCTATGTTGTTTAGCAGACTATTAGCAGAATACAAGGAAGCAATAATTAGAAAACACAGATAAGTAGAGAAGATAGAGAAAACAGACAGCAGAACACAAACAGAAGAATACAAGAAAATATCACAAGCGTAGAGAATAGAATACAAACAAGGAAAGCATACATTCATACCACAAACATAACAAAGGAAATGCGCAACCAAGTATGATGCATGTCTAGCCCTAGTGCAGGTAATGAGCTCATCTGTCAGTTACTAACCCGCTCCCGACGTTATCCAGCAACCTCTGTCTAGATAAGGCTTTCCTATTGGCTATACCCCTGTGTACAGGAAATAACCCCTCTGCCACCACAGGGTCCACTGCACGCAGGAAATAACACATCTGCCACTGCAGGGATGTACGTCGACACACCTTCTGTATACAGGAAATAACCCCTCTGCCACTATAGAAATGGAACAGGTGGTCACGGTACTTCTGTAGCAGGAAATAACCCCTCTGCCTTACAGAAATAAAATATGGATCTGTACCGTAGGAAAGCGTTCTCAGTGATCACACCATTATCTATCTGACTGCCTCACTGCAGCAGATGATCATACAAGTATATCTGGAGTTGCCTTAACGCAACAAATGAATAAACACATCTCTTGGGTTGCCTCAAGCAACAAATAAATATCTCTTGGGTTGCCTCAAGCAACAAATCATCACATAATCATTCTCATTATCATCATTCATCATCATTCTCATTATTCATCATCATTTTCACATTCTTATGCAGTACCTCTTTCTTTCTCTGTTCAATCATACTGTACAAACTTTACATCTTTCACTTTTACAACATCTTAATTCAAACCATTTCTCTTTATCACATTACTCTTTTATCTTTGTCTTTTTTACTTTGCTCTGATTACTCTTTTCTCTGTATCCCTTTATTCTGCTCTGGTTACTCTGTTCTCTGTGTTTCTTTACTCTGCTCTGATTTTTCTGTTTAACGTATGTATTTAAAGCTTATGTAAATTTCGGTATGAATAGTTAGTCTGTCCCAAGTATAGGTTCATTAAGTCTATACTGAAACAGTTTAACATTTCATATAATACCTAACCCTATTCGCAATTCCAGGACTAACTATGTTGCCCTAGTTCGTTCACTAGTCTCTGTCTGTTTTTCTATCATTAAAACTTTACAGACTTTTTCTTCGATTTTTATCTTTTCTTCAACTTTTTATCTTTTATTTATCTTTGCCTCACTAATATGTTTTTACCACTCCCTAAGTGTTTTATGAAGGTAATTATGAGATTCTGAGTTTAAGGTTGTCTTTCTAAAGCTTTTACAGAAAACTGCCTTTTCTGTTTTATTTTATTATTTTTTATTATTTTATCATTAAATTTTCGAAAATTAACTTACTTTTACTTTTAACCTTTAAAATTCACTTTTTACCACCCGTAACTTTTAATATTTCTACTTTTACCACCCTAACTTTCAGAAATTACTAAATAACCCCCCAAACACCAAATTAATTACTTCCTTGCCCTTTTATGAATAAAAAAGGTGTTCTTCATTGTTCTTCATCACACTCAAAGTGTTCTTCATGTTCTTCATAAATTCTTCAGATTCCTTCTCTGTTTTTACCCGTTTTTCAGTCTTTTCAGCAACCGATTTTTACCATAATTCATAATAAATTAGCAGCCACTAAAACCCCATATTTTCTACATGATTTCAACACAAATTGAACCTCAATTTAAGCTTAGGGTTTTGTTTTTCCAGCCACCCAAGAATATGAACTTTAAAGCTTGAATTTCATCAAATTTCATCAAAATTTCACCAAAATTTCAACAAGAATCACTCATATAAATCATCAATTTCAAGCACATCCAAACCATATCATAATCACACAACTCAAACACAATCAATCAAGATTAAATTCGTCAATCCCTACCTGGTTTAGCTGCTCCTAATTCGGTTAAACTTTCAGGTGGTCCTTAAGCACTTTTTCCTCCTAAATCACATCAAGAACAACTTTAAATCCAAAAACTCTCAACTGACCAAATCTCGCTCAGTATGTTAGGAAGAGATATCTCACCTTAGACTTACTGGAAATTCACGTTTCTTGGCCCTCAAGTCAAGTTAAGCATGATTCCTAAGGAAGAACATTAAGAAAACACATGTTTTGCATGGTTTTCCTTGAAAACCGAATTGAAATGGGAGGGAGACAGCCATCTAACCTTATTTCCAGCCTTGATAAGTCACATGGTTATTTAGAGGAAGAAGAGAGGATCATTTTGGTGAAATCGGAGTTTTGATTTGAGTTTTAGTTCAGAAGAAATCAAGCTTTGAAGATTAAGTGTTCATGAAGTTTTCTCTCTTTTCTCTCTTGTTATTTTCGGCCAAAATGATGAAATGAGACAGCCTTGGAGGTCTTGGGGGTGTAAGGTGAGTTGTGATTGGTTGGCTTGGAGGTGGATTAAAATAATATTAAAATATCTCTGGTGTACAACTACTAAAACTAGGTGTATCAGAACACTCGTAAAAACATCTCTAAAAATTATTTTCTGAGCTACTAGCATAAATGACACTAGTAACATATTTATTATGAGAATAGTACATGTATAATGAGGCCTTAGCATTGCTAAAGTCATCAGGGAGTGCTGGTGCTAAGTTGCACTAGTAAACCGTAAACCCGGTTAAACCGATTTTCTGTTTTTAACAAAAACAGACCAGGTAACCTCATAATATTATTCAAGAAGATTCTAATACTCATATAATGATAATATCATCCTATTATCTCTCTTCTCTCATAAATAGAGTCCGGTTTGTCAAACTGAGACTATTTACGAAAAATCGAACCAAAACTCCTAACCGATACGGTTCAAAAACTAGGTTCTTCGTTATCCGCGTTAAAGATGACATAATGACAATGAGGATTGAGATACTTGATGATTGATGACAAGTCATCTTAGCCTAGTTTCACTAGCCTTTTTCTTTTGTTTTCAATTGATTTTATGCACTTTCTTGAGCCATAAGTAAGCCAATTGGGTAGAATTTCATGTTTCCTTTGATTTAATCAACCATGGATAAATTAATGCAATTTCATGAGATTTTGTGCTATAATTGTCATATATTATGAAAGAATAACAATCTCATGATTTTGAGCATAGCTTTGATGTGCTTGGTTGATTAATAATAGGTGAAAAGAGCTTTGAAGAAGGTTGAAGAAAGAAGAAATGGCAAGGAGCAGGAGAGAACAAAAAGCTTGAGCAAAAGCTTGCCTCAAACTTTAGCTCAAACTTTTGGAAGAATCGAATTCACCCTGGAGGAGCAAAAGCTTGTGCCAACGTTTGCCCTCAAGCTTTTAGGCAAACGTTGGCGCCACAACAAAACACCCAGGAGAGCAAAAGCTTGCGCCAACGTTTGACCTCAAGCTTTTAAGCAAACGTTGGCGCCACAACAAAACACCCAGGAGAGCAAAAGCTTGCGACAACGTTTGACCTCAAGCTTTTAGGCAAACGTTGGCGCCACAACAAAATGCCCGGGAGAGCAAAAGCTTGCGCCAACGTTTGACCTCAAGCTTTTAGGCAAACGTTGGTGCCACAACAACATGAAGGGGTATACTTCCAACAAGAATAACTTAAGTTGTAGATGTCCAATTGAGGTGATTCCAATTGGGTTAGAATAACTTAAGTTGTAGATGTCCAATTGAGGTGATTCCAATTGGGTTAGTACCCCAAGAGGCATGCAAGAGGGATCCACGTTTGGCTCAAAGTTTGACCTCAAACTTTGGCTCAAACGTGGATGGCAGCAAGGAAGGCTAGCTAATATGAAAAGTTTGAGTAAAAGTTTGACCTCAAACTTTTACTCAAGCTTTTCTGGTTCATGGCCGGTTCACAAATGGGTTTCTCTCCAACTCCATGAGCAATCAACAGAGGCTTTTGTCAACCCAATTCCATCAAGAGCAAAGGCCCAATTCAAGGCTTGAAGATCATTTGAAGAGAGTGTATAAATAGCTTAGAATTTAAGTTTTTAGGGAGCTTTTCCTTTTTCATTTTTACTAAGTGAGTTTTGGGAGAGCTTTTGGTTAGGAGTTATTTTGAGATTCTGAGTCTTGGGGAAGGAGAACTGAATTCTCTTCCTCTTAGTTTTCTTGTTTTCAATTTCATTTACACTTGTCTTGAATCTTGGGTTGAAGAATTGAGGAAATTCTGTCTCAATCCCATCTTGAGATCTCTCTCTATTTTGATTTACTGCATCATTGAGAATTTGCGATTTCACTTCTTTTCTTCTACTGCTGGATCTTTACTTTTCTTGCAATTGAATCCTCACTTTGGATCTAAGAAGGCATTGAGATCTAGACTTAGTTATCTAGTCTCTTGAGTCCTGAGATCTACATCTTTCAATTTAAATTTCCTTGTTTCGTCGCTACACCAAGCTTATTTTCATTATCATTTGGGATCCGGTTTAATTGAATCCATCTTTTACATTTCTGTTTGTTAAATTTTACTTTTCCTTGTTTAATTTCTGCAAATCCACTTCCCAACTCCCTTTATAATTCAAGTAATTTACATTTCTTGAACTTTAAGATTCAGCCATTTACATTTCTTGCAATCTAAGTTTCTGCAATTTACATTACTTGTTCTTTAAGATTCAGCTTATTTACTTTCTTTGCTCTTAAATTTTCTGCAATCTACCCCTCTCCCTTTACATTTCAAGCAATTTAGTATCAGTCAATTACAAATCACTCAACAAAATCTTGATTCGCTTGACTAAATCAACCACTAAACTAAAATTGCTCAATCCTTCAATCCCAGTGGGATCGACCTCACTCACGTGAGTTATTATTACTTGATGCGACCCGGTGCACTTGCCGGTTAGATTTGTGTGTTTGGAATTTGTTTTCCGAAAATACACATGAATGATATATCAAAGGTTTTCCCCTTACTAATCTTCCGGAGTTCTCCGTACTTTCAGAAAAGATCTCGCGTACTCGAAAATCGGGGTTGTTATATTCTACCCTCTTAAAAGAAAATTTTGCCCTCAAAATTTCAGTTACCTGAGAATAGATGCGGGTAATCAGCTTTCATCTTATCTTCCAGTTCCCAAGTGTGCTCTTCTTCTCCTCTTGGTTCCCATGCTACTTTGACTAAGCGAACAGTCTTGCCTCTTAGCTGCTTATCACTTCTTTCTACGATCTGAACTGGTGATGCTTGATATGTCAAATCATTTTATAACTGTACTGTTACTGGTTGTGAAACGTGACTATCATCGGGAACATATTTCTTAAGTTGCGAGACATAAAAAAAAACATCATGAAGGTTTGATAAATAAGGAGGAAGGGCTATTTGATAAGCTACTAGACCGACTCTTTTAAGTATTTGGAAAGGTTCTATGTATCGAGGGTTAAGCTTCTTAGTCTTAAGGGCTCTACCTATTCCAGTAATCAAAGTTACTTCTAGAAAGACATGATCTCCCTCACTAAACTCTAAGGGTCTACGTCTATTATCAGCATAGCTCTTTTGTCGGCCTTGTGCTGTTTGGATCTTTCGACGAATCTCCTTTATCTTCTCAGTAGTTTCTTACACTAAGTTTGGACCTAAGACACTAGCTTCCCAATCATCATTCCAACACAATGGTGTCTGACATCTCCTTCCGTAGAGAGCTTCATATGGTGCCATCCCGATACTTTATTGGCAACTGTTGTTGTAGACAAATTCGACCAACAGCAAATACTTATCCCAACTTCCCTGGTTATCCATCACACAAGATCTTAACATGTCTTCCAATGTCTGGATTGTTCGCTCTGATTGTCCGTCTATCTGAAGATGGTATGATGTACTCATATGCAATTCTGTTCCTAAAGCTTTCTGGAAAGCTCCCCAGAATCTGGAAGTAAACCTCGGATATCGATCTAAAACAATTGACGAAGGTATCCCGTGCAATTGTACAATTTCTTGAATATATAGCCATGCTAGCCTTTCTAAAGTATAGTCAACTCGAATCGGAAGAAAATGTGTTGATTTTGTTAACCTGTCCACAATCACCCAAATAGCATCGTGTCCTGTTGAGGTCCTTGGCAATCCCGTGACAAAATCCATAGTGATCTGCTCCTATTTCCATTATGGTATTTCCAAGAGTTGCAGGGTTCCTAACGGTTTCTGGTGTTCCACCTTCACCTTCTGGCAGGTTAAACATTTTGAGACATAATTAGCTACCTCTTTCTTCAAACCCAGCTACCAGAATATTTGTTTCAAATCCTTGATACATCTTTATTACTCCAGGATGCATAGAAAATATACTTTGATGAGCTTCTGCAAGAATCCTTTGCCGCAAATCTCCAGAGCTAGGCACACAAATTCTGTTCTTATATCTCCAGAGGCTACTACGATCTAGTCTTATAGCTTCTGGTTCCTCTACTTTCATCCGTTTCAGCATCGTCATCATTTCTGAATCCTGTGCTTGTGCTTGCTGAATCCTAATCTTAAAATCTGGTGTTATATGCAATTGGGCCAAACGGACTCCACTTGACGTCTCAGTCATAGCCAACTTAAGGTCCTCAAATTCCGCGAGTAACTTTTTTTCCTTTATCATCACCCAAGAGATATTCAATTTCTTCCTGCTCAAAGCGTCTGCCACCACGTTCGCTTTTCCTGGGTGATAACTTAACTTAAAATCATAGTCCTTCAGGAACTCCATCCACCTTTGCTGTCGTATATTAAGATCCTTCTGGTCAAAGATATACTTTAAACTTTTGTGGTCAGAGAAAACTTCTAGTTGAGCGCCATACAAATAGTTTCTCCAGATCTTCAGAGCAAACACTACTGCAGCCAACTCCAAGTCATGTGTCGGATAATTTCGTTCATGAGATCTCAGTTGCCGAGAAGCATAAGCCACCACATTTTTGTCTTGGATCAGCACACATCCAAGTCCTTTATGAGAGGCGTCACAGTATACTTCAAAAGGTTTCTGCGGCTCGGGTAGCACTAATACAAGTGCAGTTGTTAACTTCTCCTTAAGCATCTTGAAACTTCTATCACACTCAGCCATCCAAACGAACGGAACTTCCTTTCGTGTAAGGTAAGTCAGAGGTAAGGCTATCTGTGAAAACCCTTTAATAAACCTCCGGTAATATCCAGCAAGTCTGAGAAAACTCCAAACTTCTGTAATGGTCGTAGGTGGTTCCCATTGTACTACTGCTTCAATTTTTGAAGGATCCACTGTAATTCCTCCCTGTGATATAACATGTCCCAAAAATGCCACCTTCTCTGTCCAGAACTCGCACTTTGATAGTTTAGCATATAACTTCCGAGTCCTTAGTATCTGCAATACAGTCCTTAGATGCTCTTCATGCTCTCTTTCTGTCTTCGAATAGATGAGAATATCGTTTATGAAGATTACTATGAACTAATCAAGGTACGGACGGAAAATACGATTCATGTAATTCATGAAAATCGCAGGAGCATTAGTTAGTCCAAACGATATAACCGTATACTCATAGTGACCATATCGAGTTCTAAATACAGTCTTCGGTATATCTGATTCTTTCACTCGAATCTAATGATAGCTCGATCGCAAATCAATCTTCGAGAACACAGTTGCACCTTCCAACTGATCCATCAAATCATTTATTCGTGGAAGTGGGTACTTGTTCTTGATAGTGACTTTATTTAACTGTCGGTAATCTACACAAAGTCACATTCCACCATCTTTCTTCTTTACTAGCAATACTGGAGCTCCCCAAGATGATGCGCTGGGACGAAAAAATTTTTTTCCAAGTAGCTCATCCAACTGCTTCTTCAACTCTGCAAGTTCCAGTGGTGAGTAAAGGCCCAATTCAGGGCTTGAAGATCATTTGAAGAGAGTGTATAAATAGCTTAGAATTTAAGTTTTTAGGGAGCTTTTCCTTTTTCGTTTTTACTAAGTGAGTTCTGGGAGAGCTTTTGATTAGGAGTTATTTTGAGATTCTGAGTCTTGGGGAAGGAGAATTGAATTCTCTTCCTCTTAGTTTTCTTGTTTTCAATTTCATTTACACTTGTCTTGAATCTTGAGTTGAAGAATTGAGGAAATTCTGTCTCAATCTCATCTTGAGATCTCTCTCTATTTTGATTTATTGCATCATTGAGAATTTGCGATTTCACTTCTTTTCTTCTACTGCTGGATCTTTACTTTTCTTGCAATTGAATCCTCACTTTGGATCTAAGAAGGCATTGAGATCTAGACTTAGTCATCTAGTCTCTTGAGTCCTGAGATTTACATCTTTCAATTTAAATTTCCTTGTTTCGTCGCTACACCAAGCTTATTTTCATTATCATTTGGGATCCGGTTTAATTGAATCCATCTTTTACATTTCTGTTTGTTAAATTTTACTTTTCCTTGTTTAATTTCTACAAATCCACTTCCCAACTCCCTTTATAATTCAAGTAATTTACATTTCTTACACTTTAAGATTCAGCCATTTACATTTCTTGCAATCTAAGTTTCTGCAATTTACATTAGTTGTTCTTTAAGATTCAGCTTATTTACTTTCTTTACTCTTAAATTTTCTGCAATCTACCCCTCTCCCTTTACATTTCAAGCAATTTAGTTTCAGCCAATTACAAATCACTCAACAAAATCTTGATTCGCTTGACTAAATCAACCACTAAACTAAAATTGCTCAATCCTTCAATCCCTGTGGGATCGACCTCACTCACGTGAGTTATTATTACTTGATGCGACCCGGTGCACTTGCCGGTTAGATTTGTGTGTTTGGAATTTGTTTTCCGAAAATACACATCAAATTTTTGGTGCCGTTGCCGGGGATTGATTAGATTGACAATGATTAAGTGAAGTGGAAATCTAGATCAAGCATTTTTTCTTTTCTGTTTCTTTATTTTTGTTGCTAACCCGCTAACTGTTTGAATTTTTGCTTAAGCTAACTAATATTTCACTTCAGCCATGGATTGAAGTATTATTGCTTTTCTGGTATTGTGTGATCCTTATGCTTTGGTTGTATGTCAGGTACAAGGAGAGTTATACCCACCTTTTGTGAACAAGACGAAAGAACCCTCAGAAGATTAAGAAGAGTTGAAAGAGGGAAAAACATTGTTGGAGAAGAGGAATCGGAAGAAGAGTTCCAGGATATGGAAGAACATCTAACAAATCCACCAAATGGAGCTGAAGGAGCAGCCAATAACAACAATAATCCACCATAGAGGAGAATTTTGGCTTCCTACACATGTGCAAATCCTAGACATTGTGGGAGTAGCATTCTAACCCCAAATGTTAATGCAAATAACTTTGAACTAAAGCCACAACTCATCACCTTGATTCAAAACAATTGTTCCTATGGAGGAGGGCCACTTGAAGACCCTAACCAACACTTGTCTACTTTCTTAAGGATTTGTGACACTGTCAAAACCAATGGTGTGCACCTTGACAGTTACAAGCTACTGCTATTTCCATTTTCTCTCAGAGACAAAGCCACTCAATGGTTGGAATCCTTCCCAAGAGACAGCATCAACAATTGGGATGATTTAGTAACCAAGTTCCTTGCCAAGTTCTACCCACCTCAAAGAGTTATTAGATTGAAGACTGAAGTGCAAACATTCACTCAAATGGATGTTGAACCCTTGTATGAGGCATGGGAACGATACAAAGCTCTAATCAGGAAATGTCCACCGGGAATGTTTAGTGAGTGGGACAGATTGCAGAATTTCTATGAAGGCTTGACATTGAAATCTCAAGAGGCTTTGGATTATTCAGCAGGAGGCTCTCTACAACTAATGAAAACGGCAGAAGAAGCCCAAAATCTCATTGATATGGTGGCCAACAACTAGTATTTCTTTGCTCACCAAAGGCAACGCCAACCATCACAAAGGAAAGGAGTGATGGAGTGGGAAGGAGTAGATTCAATCCTGGCTCAAAACAAAATGATGCAGCAGCAAATTCAACAACAATTTGAGCAAATGGCCAAAAGAATTGATGGCCTACAAGTAGCATCAGTGAATGCCACAAGCCAACCAACAACCCCTTGGGGGCAGAATGAGGAGAATCAAGAAGAACAACAACAAGAGCAAGTGCAGTATATACACAACCAAGGATCAAATGAGGTGTATGGTGACACCTATAATCCATCATGGAAGAACCACCCAAACGTCAGATGGGGAGACAATCACAACCAGAACCAACAACCATGGCAGAGGAACTCAAACCAAAACACTTCAAGAAACAACCAAAACCACAATCAGCAGCAAACTAACCAAAACCCTTACAGAAAACCTCAAAACAACTACCCCAACTCTAACCATTATCAATCCAATAACCAATGCATCAACCAAAATGCCTACCATCCACCATCCACATCTCACAACCCACCACAAGCATCACCAGAATCTCAAAGAATCACTAACTTGGAAAACTTGATAGACAAAATGTGGAAACACCAAGAAATGACAACCAAGAACCATGAAGCCTCCATGAAGAGCCTAGAGAGGCAGATTGGGCAAATCTCCAAGCAGATTTCTGTTGAGAGACCTTCAAGCTCACTACCAAGTGACACCATTCCTAATCCAAAAGAAGAGTACAAAGCTGTACAACTAAGGAGTGGAAAGACATTGGTAGACAACAACAAGGAGGTAATCAAGAAGCCTTTGGATAGCAACAAAGAATCATCAGAGAAAAGGGAAGCTAGCAATGAAGACATGACAACAAGAAGAAGTGCCCCAGAGAAGCTCAAAGAGAAAGACAACTAGCCACATAGTTCAAAGGAAGTGATTCAGGGACAGCAGCAAGTGGGAAAAAGTATTACACCTCCACTGCCATACCCCCAGAGGTTCAGCAAAGAGACTAAGGACCAACACTTTCATAAATTCGTTGAAACTTTCAAGAAGCTGGAAATCAATATTCCCTTAGCTCACTTGAACAAATGCCCCTGTATGCAAAGTTCTTAAAAGAATTTATCAATAAGAAGAGGAGTTGGCTAGAGAAGGAAACTGTGTTGCTCACCGAGGAATGTAATGCTGTGATTCAAAGGGGCATTCCACCAAAACTCAAGGATCCAGGAAGCTTTGTAGTCTCATGCACCATTGGCAGAATAGTTCTTAACAAAGCTCTCTGTGACCTTGGTGCCAGCATCAACTTAATGCCTCTTTCAATGATGATAAAGCTTGCCATAGAAGAACTTAAACCCACCAGGATGTCATTGGTCATGGCAGATAGATCAATCAAAACACCCAATGGAATTGTGGAGAATCTGTTGGTGAAGGTTGGGGAGTTTATTTTCCCAGCAGATTTTGTGATTTTGGATACTGAAGAGGAAGGAAACAATTCAATCATTCTGGGAAGGCCATTTCTAGCCACAGCAAGAGCCATCATTGATGTAGAAAAAGGAGAGATGATCTTCAGGGTTGATGAGCGGATAATTTATACGCTTTTTGGGGTTAATTTCATATAGTTTTTAGGATGTTTTAGTTAATTTTTAGTTTAATTCTATTAGTTTTTAGGAAAAATTCATATTTCTAGACTTTACTATGAGTTGTGTGCTTTTCTGTAATTTCAGGTATTTTTCTGGCTGAAATTGAAGGAGCTGAGCAAAAATCTGATTCAGGCTGAAAAAGGACTGCTGATGCTGTTGGATTCTGACCTCCCTGTACTCAAAGTGGATTTTCTGGAGTTACAGAACTCGAAATGGCGTGCTTCCAATTGCGTTGGAAAGTAGACATCCAGGGCTTTCCAGCAATATATAATAGTCCATACTTTTCACAAGAATAGACGACGTAAACTGGCGTTCAACGCCAGTCCTCTACCCAATTCTGGCGTCCAGCGCCAGAAAAGGATCAAAAGCTGGAGTTGAACGCCCAAACTGGCATAAAAACTGGCGTTCAACTTGACAAATGGCCTCTGCACGTGAATTGCTTAAGTCTCAGCCCCAGCACACACCAAGTGGGCCCCAGAAGTGGATCTCTGCATCATCCATCATAGTTTATCCAATTTTTGTAAACCTAGGCTACTAGTTTAGTATTTAAATAACTTTTAGAGACTTATTTTATGTCTCATGACATTTCAGATCTAAACTTTGTATTCTCTGACGGCATGAGTCTCTAAACCCCATTGTTGGGGGTGAGGAGCTCTGCTGTGTCTCGATGAATTAATGCAAGTATTTCTGTTTTCTATTCAAACACGCTTGTTCCTATCTAAGATGTTCATTCGCGCTTAACTGTGATGAAGGTGATGATCAGTGACATTCATCATCTTCCTCAAACCATGAACGTGTGCCTGACAACCACCTCCGTTCTATATCCGATTGAATGAGTATCTCTGAGATCTCTTAATCAGAATCTCCGTGGTATAAGCTAGAATTGATGGCGGCATTCATGAGAATCCGGAAAGTCTAAACCTTGTCTGTGGTATTCCGAGTAGGATTCAAGGATTGAATGACTGTGACGAGCTTCAAACTCCTGAAGGCTGGGGGTTAGTGACAGATGCAAAAGGATAATAAATCCTATTCCAACCGGATCGAGAACCAACCGGTGATTAGCCGTGCTGTGACAGAGCGCGTGAGCGTAGTTTTCACTGGAAGGATGGAAGGTAGCCATTGACAACGGTGATCCACCAACACATAGCTTGCCATAGGAGGACGTGCGTGCGTGAACAAGAAGACAGAGGAAAGCAAAGATTCAGAAGTCAAAGCATCTCCAAAAACTCCAACATATTCTCCATTACTGCATAACAAGTAACCTTTAATCCATGCTCTATTATTTATTCGCAATTCAACTGATAAACATAATTGACTTCCTGACTAAGATTTACAAGATAACCATAGATTGCTTCAAACCAACAATCTCCGTGGGATTCGACCCTTACTCATGTGAGGTATTACTTGGACGACCCAGTGCACTTGCTGGTTAGTGGTACGCGTTGTGAAAAGTGTGATTCACAATTCGTGCACCAAGTTTTTGGCGCCATTGCCGGGGATTGTTCGTGTTTGAACAACTGACGGATTATTTTGTTGCTTAGATTAGGAAAAATATCTTTCTTTTTGGTTTAGAGTCTTTTATTATTTATCCCTTGTTAAAACACTTTAAATTTATAACTCAGTTAGTTAGAACGTGGTGTTTATGTTCATGGTAATTGGCTATCATAATTTTTTTTAAAACCTTTTTCAAAAATAATTTTTCTATTAAATCCTGTGCCAAACTTTAAGTTTGGTGTTTTCAAAAATAATCTTTCTTAAAATTTTCGAAAATTCCATAACTCATTTGGCTAGAGCATTAATATGTGTTCTTGGTAATTGGGTTAGAGTCTTTTATACTCTTTTCAAAACCTTCTTTTTCATAAATAATATTTTCTCTATTAAATTGTGTGCCAAACTTTAAGTTTGGTGTTTTCTTGTTGAATTCCCTTTGGTTTTCGAAAATTTTGGTGGTTTTCTAAAAATTTTAAGTTTGGTGTTCTTTCTTCATGTTCTTGTGTTCTTGTGAGTCTTCAAAGTGTTCTTGAGTTTTCCTTGTGTCTTGATCTTAAAATTTTTAAGTTTGGTGTTCCTTGGTGTTTTCCCTCCAAAATTTTCAAAAACAAGGAGCATTAGATCTAAAAATTTTAAATCTTGTACTATCTTATTGATTTTCTCTCTCCTCACTAAATTTAAAAATATCTTTTCTCTCTATTTTTAAAAACAAATTTTCGAAAATTATAAGCAAAAAAAAAATTAATTTTAATTTCAAAATTCAAATTCTTTTTAGTTATTTTATTTTATTTAAGTATTTACTTCTTATAAAATAAAATAAATAAAAAGGTAAATCAGTCCAAGTTATATCCATCATGGACATAAGTGGAAATGAACAGTCCAGGAGGACTCTGGGGTCATATTCTAACCCCTCTACTGCTTCATATGGGAGTAGCATATGCATACCCTCCATTGGAGTTAGTAGCTTTGAGTTGAATCCTCAGCTCATTATCATGGTGCAGCAAAGTTGTCAGTATTCCGGTCTTCCACAGGAAGAACCTACAGAGTTTCTGGCACAATTTCTACAAATTGCTGACACAGTACATGATAAGGAAATAGATCAGGATGTCTACAGACTATTACTGTTTCCATTTGCTGTAAAAGATCAAGCTAAGAGGTGGTTAAATAACCAACCTAAGGCCAGCATAAGAACATGGAAACAGCTGACAGAAAAATTCCTGAATCAGTATTTTCCTCCAAAAAGGATGACACAGCTAAGGCTGGACATCCAAGGCTTTAAACAAGGAGATAATGAATCTCTTTATGATGCCTGGGAGAGATACAGAGAGATGCTACGAAAATGCCCCTCTGAAATGTTTTCAGAGTGGGTTCAGTTAGACATCTTCTACTATGGGCTTGTAGAAGGAGCTCAGATGTCTCTAGATTACTCAGCTGGTGGATCTATCCATATGAGAAAGACAATTGAAGAGGCTCAAGAGCTCATTGATACAGTTGCCAGGAATCAGCATCTGTACCTAAGCAGCAACCCTTCCATGAATGAAGAGGTTAAAACAGTAACTGCTGAATTCAGTACTGTAAAACAAGCTGCTGAATTCAATCAGCAATTGGATTTTCTAACAAAGCAGCTAGCTGAATTCAAGGACAGGCTACAAGAGACAAGGATAGCTAATATACATATGGACGAACAGTTTAAGCAAACAAAGCAGCAGCTATCAAGGCAAATAGCAGAAGAATGCCGAGCAGTTCAATTAAGAAGTGGGAAAACATTAAATACCCCACCTCAAGGCATCAAAAATTCAAGAAATGAGCAACCCACCAAAGATTCACCTGAGGACAGTAAGAGCCCAGGGAAAAATAATTCTGGCACTAAAACGCCAGAAAATAGGTGGAAGGCTGGCGCTGAACGCCTAGACCATGCCCAAAACTGGCGTTCAGCGCCAGAAACGAGGCAGGATTGGCGTTCAACGCCAGAAATGGGCAAGAATCTGGCGTTGAACGCCCAAATGGGGCAGAATCCAGCGTTTAACGCCCAAAATGGGCACATTTCTGGCGTTCAGGCGCCAGGAACAGACAGTGAGCTGGCGTCTAACGTCACTCCAGCTTCTGACTCTGGCACTCAATTGCCAGTGAGGGATCAGACACACACAAGTGCTGATAACAACCCCTCTAAAAAGGCTTCTTTAACCACTAAGGTTGAGGAATATAAAGCCAAGATACCTTATCCTCAAAAACTCCGGAAAGAAGAGCAGGATAAGCAATTTGCTCGCTTTGCAGATTATCTAAGGACTCTTGAAATAAAGATTCCATTTGCAGAGGCACTTGAGCAAATACCTTCTTATGCCAAGTTCATGAAAGAGATCTTGAGTCATAAAAAGGAGTGGAGAGAAACAGAAAGAGTTCTCCTCACTGAAGAATGCAGTGCAGTCATCCTGAAAAGCTTTCCTGAAAAGCTTAAAGACCCTGGGAGTTTTCTGATACCATGCACATTAGAAGGTGATTGCACCAAGACAGCTTTATGCGATCTTGGGGCAAGCATCAACCTAATACCTGCATCCACTATCAGGAAGCTTGGCTTAACTGAAGAAGTTAAACCAACCCGGATATGTCTCCAACTTGCTGATGGTTCCACTAAATACCCATCAGGCGTGATTGAAGACATGATTGTCAGAGTTGGGCCATTCGCCTTTCCCACTGACTTTGTTGTGCTGGAAATGGAGGAGCACAAGAGTGCTACTCTCATTCTAGGAAGACCCTTCCTAGCAACTGGACGATCCCTCATTGACGTCCAACAGGGGGAAATAACCCTGAGAGTCAATGATGATGAGTTTAAGTTGAACGCTGTCAAAGCCATGCAGCATCCAGACACATCAACAGACTGCATGAAAGTTGATCTCATTGACTCTTTGGTAGAAGAGATCAACATGGCTGAGAGTCTCGAATCAGAGTTGGAAGACATCTTTAAAGATATTCAGCCTGATTTGGAGGATTCAGAGGACATGAAAGAGCCTCTGAACTTTCTTCTGAAAGAGGAAAAACCTCCTAAACCCGAGCTCAAGCCACTACCACCATCCTTGAAATATGCATTTCTGGGAGAAGGTGACACTTTTCCAGTGATCATAAGCTCTGCTTTAAATTCACAGGAAGAGGAAGCACTTATTCAAGTGCTAAGGACACACAAGACAGCTCTTGGGTGGTCCATAGGTGACCTTAAGGGCATAAGCCCAGCTAGATGCATGCACAAAATCCTATTGGAGGACAATGCCAAACCAGTGGTTCAACCACAGAGGCGGCTAAATCCAGCCATGAAGGAAGTGGTGCAGAAAGAGGTCACCAAGTTACTAGAGGCTGGGATTATTTATCCTATTTCTGATAGCCCCTGGGTGAGCCCTGTTCAAGTCGTCCCAAAAAAGGGAGGCATGACAGTGATTCATAATGAAAAAAATGAACTGGTTCCTACAAGAACAGTTACAGGGTGGCGCATGTGTATTGACTACAGAAGGCTCAATACAGCCACCAGAAAGGATCATTTTCCTTTACCATTCATAGACCAGATGCTAGAAAGACTAGCAGGTCATGATTATTACTGCTTTCTGGATGGCTACTCAGGCTACAACCAGATTGCAGTGGATCCCCAGGATCAAGAGAAAACAGCATTCACATGTCCATCTAGAGTGTTTGCTTATAGAAGGATGCCATTTGGGCTATATAATGCGCCTGCAACCTTCCAGAGATGCATGCTCTCGATTTTCTCTGACATGGTGGAAAAATTTCTGGAAGTCTTCATGGATGACTTCTCAGTATATGGAGACTCATTCAGCTCCTGTCTTGATCACCTGAAACTTGTTCTGAAAAGATGCCAAGAAACCAACCTAGTTTTAAACTGGGAAAAGTGTCACTTCATGGTGACTGAAGGAATTGTTCTTGGGCATAAAATCTCAAACAAGGGAATAGAGGTGGATCAAGAAAAAATAGAGGTAATTGAAAAATTACCACCACCTGCCAATGTTAAGGCAATCAGAAGCTTTCTGGGGCATGCAGGATTCTATTGGAGGTTTATAAAGGATTTTTCAAAAATCGCAAAACCTCTAAGCAATCTGCTAGCTGCTGACACGCCATTTGTGTTTGACACAGCGTGCCTGCAGGCGTTTGAAATGCTGAAAGCTAAGCTGGTCACAGCACCAGTTATTTCTGCACCAGACTGGACATTACCATTTGAGCTAATGTGTGATGCCAGTGATCATGCCATTGGTGCAGTATTGGGACAGAGGCATGACAAGCTTCTGCATGTCATTTATTATGCTAGTCGCGTTTTAAATGATGCCCAGAAAAATTACACAACCACAGAAAAGGAATTACTTGCAGTGGTTTACGCCATTGACAAGTTCAGATCCTACTTAGTAGGATCAAAGGTGATTGTGTACACTGACCATGCTGCTCTTAAATATCTACTCACAAAGCAGGATTCAAAACCCAGGCTCATCAGATAGGTATTGCTTCTGCAAGAGTTTGATATAGAAATAAGAGACAGAAAAGGGACAGAGAACCAAGTGGCTGATCATCTGTCCCGGATAGAGCCAGTGGAAGGGACGTCCCTCCCCTTTCTTGAGATCTCTGAGACGTTCCCTGATGAGCATCTATTTGCCATTCAGGAAGCACCATGGTTTGCCGATATTGCAAACTATGAAGCTGCAAGGTTCATACCCAAGGAGTACAATAGAATACAAAAGAAGAAATTAATTACTGATGCAAAGTACTACTTGTGGGATGAACCCTATCTCTTTAAGAGATGTGCAGACGGAATTATCCGTAGGTGCGCGCCTAGAGAAGAAGCACAGAGGATCCTGTGGCATTGCCACGGATCTCAATATGGAGGCCATTTCGGAGGTGAGCGAACAGCCACCAAGGTCCTCCAATGTGGCTTCTATTGGCCCACACTCTATAAAGATTCCCGAGAGTTTGTACGTAATTGTGATAGTTGCCAAAGAGCTGGTAATCTGCCTCATGGTTACGCCATGCCTCAACAAGGAATCTTGGAAATAGAGTTGTTTGACGTATGGGGAATTGACTTCATGGGACCTTTCCCACCATCATACTCAAACACTTATATTCTGGTGGCAGTTGACTATGTATCGAAATGGGTTGAGGCTATTGCCACACCCAACAATGATACTAAAACAGTGCTGAAGTTCCTCCAGAAACATATCTTTAGCAGGTTTGGTGTCCCTAGAGTACTGATCAGTAATGGGGGCACTCACTTCTGCAATAAACAGCTTTACTCTGCCATGGTTCGGTATGGAATTCGCCACAAGATAGCCACTCCATATCATCCACAAACCAATGGGCAAGCTGAAGTCTCTAATAGAGAATTAAAGAGAATCCTGGAACGGACAGTAAATACCCGTAGAAAGGATTGGGCACAGAGCCTGGATGATGCTCTGTGGGCTTACAGGACAGCATTCAAAACCCCCATAGGGACATCTCCATACCAACTCGTGTATGGTAAGGCATGTCACCTGCCCGTGGAACTGGAACATAAGGCCTACTGGGCAACCAGATTCCTAAACTTTGATGCCAAATTAGCAGGAGAAAAATGATTGCTCCAGCTAAATGAGCTAGAGGAATTCAGATTCACAGCTTTCGAAAATGCCAAGCTTTATAAAGAAAAATAAAAAAAAATGGCATGACAGAAAGCTGTCATCTAGAATCTTTGAACCAGGACAGAAGGTCCTGTTGTTTAACTCTAGACTCATGCTATTCCCCGGGAAACTGAAATCCCGGTGGAGGGGACCATACGTGATTACAAGTGTATCACCATATGGTTATGTGGAGCTTCAAGATATTGATTCTGATAAGAAGTTCATTGTCAATGGACAGAGAATCAAGCACTATCTTGAAGGCAACATTGAGCAAGAATGCTCAAGGCTGAAGCTAGATTAAAAGCTCAGCAAGGTCCAGCTAAAGACAATAAAGAAGCGCTTGCTGGGAGGCAACCCAGCCATGGGGCATCAATCCTCTAAGCATTTTGCCCTATTTTTATTTTTATTTGTTTATATAAAGTTCACTGACACTAAGGTAAAGAATCATTTGTATAAGTTTACAGGGTTACAGAAGGAATCTGCACACAAAACAGAGATAGGGAGCTCACTGGCAAGAAAACGCCAGTGAAGGCCATTTTTGGGCGTTCAGTGCCCAAAATGGGCATCCAGTGGGCGCTGAACGCTAGTAAGGATAGCTATCTGGCGTTCAACGCCAGAAAAGGGCAGCAACTGGGCGTTGAACGCCCAGGAGAGCAGCATTTGGGCGTTGAACGCCCAAAACAGACAGTGTTTGGGCGTTCAAACGCCAGGATGGTGAGGAGGAGCTCTCCTTCTACCCATCTCCTTTCTTTTCTTTTGCTTGAGGACAAGCAAAGCTCTAAGTTTGGTGTGCTTATCCGTGATCACTAAGATCATGGCCCCTAAAGGAAAACAACCCACTCCAAGAGGCAAGGACCAAGCACCTCACAGACTAGAGGAACATCCACTTCCAAACCTCAAGGTTGTTGAGTTCTAATCTTAGCCTTAACTCTGTGATAATTGTTCTTATTTTAGTTTTACCTTAGGAGTCATATAGTAGTAATTAGTATCTATTTTGATTTTATCTCCAATTAAGTTATAGTTTATTTTTCTCATCATCATTAAACATGAATAAAATAGTAGATCTTTTGAATAAGAGGCAATAAAATTTCGAGTTTTTAATAAGAGAAATTCTAATTAGTTACATATGGTGGCAATGCTTTCTGTCTTCTGAATGAATGCTTGAACAGTGCATATGTCTTTTAAATTTGTTGTTTAAGACTGTTAAATATGTTGGCTCTTGAAAGAATGGTGAACATGAGACATGTTATTGATAATCTGAAAAATCATAAAAATGATTCTTGAAGCAAGAAAAAGCAGCAAAGAACAAAGCTTGCAGAAAAAAAAAATAAGAAAGAAAAAGAGAAAGCAAGCAGAAAAAGCCAAAGCTCTTAAAACCAAAAGGCAAGAGCAAAAAAGCCAAATATCCCTTAAAACCAAAAGGCAAGGGTAACAAAAAAGGGGGATCCCAAGGCTTTGAGAATCAGTGGATAGGAGGGCCTAAAGGACTAAAATCCTGGTCTAAGCGGCTAAACCAAGCTGTCCCTAACCATGTGCTTGTGGCGTGAAGGTGTCAAGTGAAAACTTGAGACTGAGCGGTTAAAGTCAAGGTCCAAAGCGAAAAGAAGAGTGTGCTTAAGAACTCTGGACACCTCTAATTGGGGACTTTAGCAAAGCTGAGTCACAATCTGAAAAGGTTCACCCAGTTATGTGTCTGTGGCATTTATGTATCCGGTGGTAATACTGGAAAACAAAGTGCTTAGGGCCACGGCCAAGACTCACAAAGAAGCTGTGTTCAAGAATCATCATACTGAAATAGGATACTCAATAACACTATCTGAATTCTAAGTTCCTATAGATGCCAATCACTCTGAGCTTCAATGGATAAAGTGAGATGCCAAAACTGTTCAGAAGCAAAAAGCTACTAGTCCCGCTCATCTAATTAGAATCTGAGATATTATTGCTTCTCAAACTATTAGTCTTTTATTTTATTTGTCTAGTTGCTTGAGGACAAGCAACAGTTTAAGTTTGGTGTTGTGATGAGCGGATAATTTATACGCTTTTTGGGGTTAATTTCATATAGTTTTTAGGATGTTTTAGTTAATTTTTTGTTTAATTCTATTAGTTTTTAGGAAAAAATCATATTTCTGGACTTTACTATGAGTTGTGTGCTTTTCTGTAATTTCAGGTATTTTTCTGGCTGAAATTGAAGGAGCTGAGCAAAAATCTGATTCAGGCTGAAAAAGGACTGCTGATGCTGTTGGATTCTGACCTCCCTGCACTCAAAGTGGATTTTCTGGAGCTACAGAACTCGAAATGGCGTGCTTCCAATTGCTTTGGAAAGTAGACATCCAGGGCTTTCCAGCAATATATAATAGTCCATACTTTTCACAAGAATAGACGACGTAAACTGGCGTTCAACGCCAGTCCTCTGCCCAATTCTGGCGTCCAGCGCCAGAAAAGGATCAAAAGCTGGAGTTGAACGCCCAAACTGGCATAAAAACTGGCGTTCAACTCCACAAATGGCCTCTGCACGTGAATTGCTTAAGTCTCAGCCCCAGCACACACCAAGTGGGCCCCAGCACACACCAAGTGGGCCCCAGAAGTGGATCTCTGCATCATCCATCATAGTTTATCCAATTTTTGTAAACCTAGGCTACTAGTTTAGTATTTAAATAACTTTTAGAGACTTATTTTATGTCTCATGACATTTCAGATCTAAACTTTGTATTTTCTGATGGCATGAGTCTCTAAACCCCATTGTTGGGGGTGAGGAGCTCTGCTGTGTCTCGATGAATTAATGCAAGTATTTCTGTTTTCTATTCAAACACGCTTGTTCCTATCTAAGATGTTCATTCGCGCTTAACTGTGATGAAGGTGATGATCAGTGACATTCATCATCTTCCTCAAACCATGAACGTGTGCCTGACAACCACCTCCATTCTATATCCGATTGAATGAGTATCTCTGAGATCTCTTAATCAGAATCTCCGTGGTATAAGCTAGAATTGATGGCGGCATTCATGAGAATCCGGAAAGTCTAAACCTTGTCTGTGGTATTCCGAGTAGGATTCAAGGATTGAATGACTGTGACGAGCTTCAAACTCCTGAAGGCTGGGCGTTAGTGACAGATGCAAAAGGATAATAAATCCTATTCCAACCGGATCGAGAACCAACCGGTGATTAGCCGTGCTGTGACAGAGCGCGTGAGCGTAGTTTTCACTGGAAGGATGGAAGGTAGCCATTGACAACGGTGATCCACCAACACATAGCTTGCCATAGGAGGACGTGCGTGCGTGAACAAGAAGACAGAGGAAAGCAAAGATTCAGAAGACAAAGCATCTCCAAAAACTCCAACATATTCTCCATTACTGCATAACAAGTAACCTTTAATCGATGCTCTATTGTTTATTCGCAATTCAACTGATAAACATAATTGACTTCCTGACTAAGATTTACAAGATAACCATAGATTGCATCAAACCAACAATCTCCGTGGGATTCGACCCTTACTCACGTGAGGTATTACTTGGACGACCCAGTGCACTTGCTGGTTAGTGGTACGCGTTGTGAAAAGTGTGATTCACAATTCGTGCACCAAGGGTCCACAATGAACAAACGGTCATAAACATTTTCAAGTCAATGCAATACATTCCTGAGCAAGAGGATTACATGAGAGTGGATATGATAGAGAGTTTAGTGGAAAAATATTGGAAGACAATCCTCAAGAGCAAGAAGGAAGTCAAGAGACAACAGAGGAACAAGTAGCCGAGATTTCCATTGAACAAGAGGAAAAACAAGGGAAGAAGGAAGAAGTACGAAAACAAGAACTGAAGCCATTACCCACTCATCTCAAATATGCATTCCTTGACACATCAGAGAGCTTCCCAGTGATCATTAATTCATCCCTGACAAAAAAAGAAGAAGGAGAACTTCTTGATGTACTCAAAGCTCACAAAGATGCTTTGGGATGGACCATTGACGACCTGAAAGGCATCAGCCCTGCAGTGTGTATGCATAAGATCCTCTTGGAGGACAATTCCAAACCAATGGTTCAACCTCAAAGAAGGCTAAATCCCACAATGAAGGAAGTTGTCCAGAAGGAAGTAATGAAGTTATGGAATGCAGGGATAATCTTCCCAATATCCGACAGCTCATGGGTGAGCCCGGTTCAAGTTGTACCAAAGAAAGGAGGAATGACGGTCATCACTAATGAGAAGAATGAGTTAATCCCTACTAGAACAGTGACCGAGTGGAGAATGTGCATAGACTATAGAAGATTGAATGATGCCACAAGGAAAGATCATTTCCCTCTCCCGTTTATTGATCAGATGTTGGAAAGATTGGACGGCCATGCCTATTATTGCTTTTTGGACGGATATTCTGGGTACAATCAAATCGTGGTGGACCCCAAGGACCAAGAGAAGACTGCCTTCACATGTCCATTTGGAGTTTTTGCATACAGGAGAATGCCATTCGGGCTATGCAACGCCCCAGCCACATTTCAGAGGTTTATGCTTTCCATTTTCTCCGATATGGTCGAAAAGTTTCTAGAGGTCTTCATGGACGACTTCTCTGTTTTTGGTGATAATTTCAACGCTTGCCTGAACCATCTAACTCTGTCTTGAAACGGTGCCAAGAAACTAATTTGGTTTTGAACTGGGAGAAGTGCCATTTCATGGTACCCGAAGGGATTGTTCTTGGTCATAAAGTTTCAAGAAAAGGGATAGAGGTTGACAAGGCAAAGGTTGAGATCATAGAAAAACTCCCTCCACCAACTAATGTGAAATCTGTTAGAAGTTTCTTGGGGCATGCAGGATTTTATAGAAGGTTTATCAAGGATTTTTCAAAAATAGCCAAACCTTTGAGTAATTTATTAATGATCGATAATCCCTTTGTTTTTGATGAAAACTGCCAGCATGCCTTTGAAACTTTAAAAAACAGACTCACAACAGCACCAATCATTACACCCCTGGATTGGGAGCTGCCTTTTGAACTTATGTGTGATGCAAGTGACATTGCAATTGGTGCTGTGCTTGGACAAAAGAAGGGAAACTTGCATCATGTCATATATTATGCAAGTAAAGTGTTGAATGAAGCTCAGAAAAATTATACCACAACAGAGAAGGAATTGCTAGCTGTAGTTTATGCATTTGATAAGTTTAGATCATATTTAATAGGATCCAAAATTGTGGTTTATACTGACCATGCTGCCCTTAAGTATTTGATGTCAAAACAGGATGCTAAACCAAGACTTATCAGGTGGATATTGCTCCTACAAGAGTTTGACATTGAGGTAAGGGATAGGAAGGGTACAGAAAACCGAGTTGCTGATCATTTGTCGAGGCTACCACAAGAAACAATTCAAAAAGCCTCCCAGCCCGTGAATGAAAGCTTCCCAGATGAGCACCTCTTGCAGATTCAGCAAGCACCTTGGTTTGCTGACATAGCGAACTACAAAGTGGGAAGGAAGATAACTCAAGAGTTCTCTAAGCAACAAGTGAAGAAGTTAATCAATGAAGCAAGAAAATTCTTGTGGGATGAACCCTTCCTGTTCAAGAGATGTTCTGATGGAGTAATTAGAAGGTGTGTCCCTGAGAGTGAAATAAGGGATATCTTGTGGCATTGCCATGGCTCAGGTTATGGTGGACACTTTGGCCCAGAAAGAACAGCTGCAAAGATACTGCAGAGTGGCTTCTATTGGCCAGAGAGTATGTCCACCAATGTAATGAATGCCAGAGAGCAGGAGGACTGACAAGAAGGAACGAAATGCCTCAAAACTTCATTTTGGAATTGGAATTATTTGATCTATGGGAAATTGATTTCATGGGACCCTTTCCCCCTTCCTATTCCTTTAGATATATCTTGGTAGCAGTAGAGTATGTCTCAAAGTGGGTGGAAGCCATAGCCACAACCACTTGTGATGCACAAATTGTCCTTCAATTCCTTAAGAAGCATATCTTCACTAGATATGGAGTTTCCAAGGGTCTTGTGAGTGACGGTGGTAGCCATTTTTGCAACAAGCAGATGGAGAAACTCCTCCACAAATATGGAGTCATTCATAAAGTAGCCACGGCATATCATCCCCAGACCAATGGTCAGGCTGAACTAGCAAATAGGGAATTGAAGAAGATCTTGGAGAAGACAGTAGGAAGTACAAGAAAAGATTGGGCTCGGAAGCTAGAGAATGCACTCTAGGCATACATAACGGCATTCAAAACTCCCATTGGGAAGTCTCCCTTTCAGCTATTATATGGCAAATCCTGTCACCTCCCTGTAGAGCTTGAACACAAAGCGTTTTGGGCTACTAAACTCCTAAACCTTGACTCTGAAGCAGCAGGGGAGAAAAGGTTGTTGCAGCTAAATGAGCTGGATGAATTTAGGCTAGAAGCCTATGAAAGTGCCAAGATATACAAAGAAAAAGCCAAGAGGTGGCATGACAGAAGGATCTTGAAGAAAGAATTTAAACCTGGGCAGCAAGTACTCTTGTACAACTCAAGACTCAAGATGTTCCCTGGCAAACTTAAATCTAAATGGACTGGTCCATATTTGGTAACCAAGGTTTTTCCTTATGGGAGTATTGAATTGCTGGACGAAGTAACAAAGAGTCAATTCACAGCAAATGGTCACAGAGCAAAGCTGTACTTAGGAGGACAGTGGGACAAGGAAAAAGAGGTTCAGAACCTACAGCCCTCTTAAAAAGAATGAAGGGTGTCAAGCTAGTGACATTAAAAGAGCGCTTGTTGGGAGGCAACCCAACCTGAGGTAGTTTTCTTTTCATAGCCTTTTCAATAAAAATGTTGAATAATTGGTATGCATTGCAAGGAGCTAAGTTTGGTGTTGCACACCAAAACAATTTCAGGGAGAATGAAGGATTCTAAGTTTGGTGTTCCACCAAAACTTCATTTAAAAGCACATTCTCACCTCCTGCACAATACTAGCTCCAAGCAATCAAACAGATTATTCAAACACTTAACTGCTTTCTAGTTTTAACTCCATAACCTTTAGCAAGGACACAAGATTTTACATATAGTCAACCTGTTGCATCAGAGGAAGTGGCAAGGAATTAAGTTTGGTGTTCCCACACCAAATTAAATCCAAAAACCACACTCAATTCATACATACTGACCAGTCACTTAAGGGCTTAAGAAGCAAGCAACTTTTGAGAATTGTGCAGGGAACTAACCACCTATTGAAGACATCATGCACCACAACTCAAAAGGGGCACAACAGAAGGAAGAACAAAAAGAACTGCAAACCAATAGGTTGTATCTATACTTAACTCTTGCGGTTGAGAAATGCTTCGATTTATGACTTGCTAAAGTGTTCATCTAGTGTAGGCAAAATCAATCTTTAAAATAAGTAAGCTAGTCTAAGTGTGTGCTTGTGTGTTCACTTTCACTTAACTAAAAGCATGCTTTGTCCCCTGCATCTTTAATTCAATAAAAGAAATGTTTGGAATGTGAAGTAAGATAGTTTTTTGTTAGCTGGAAGTACAATAATAGATAGTGGTGGTATGAATGTATGATTGTATGATAGCTCACTTTTAGTGAATAAAAGAACTAGATTGTCTCCTTTTAAGTAAAAAGTAGCTCACTCTCTATGAATCTCAATAAAATAAAAGTCCTAGATTGAAAAGAAAAACAAAAAGAGAAAAGAAAAAGCCAAAAATGGCAACAGAACAAAAGAAAAAAAAAAAGAAACAAAGCTAGACACCAATAGCTTGAACCTTAGAATATATGTCTGTGGTGTCTTTGTACTAGGTTCTGCTTGGATTATTAAGTTCTTTGGAGTGCATCAACACTTGGTGACCTGGGTTAACTAACCCGGGATCATCAACTGAAAGTCCACTATCAAGAGCAACCTAACTACAAGGCATTTAGTAACCCAAAGAGGTACTGGGCATCAATGTTCTAAGAAGGAATGTGAGCCAAGTGTCCATAGTGAATAATGTGTCAAGCATAAATAAAGAAAAGAGCTTGTTACACATGACACTGAACTAAAGCTTATAGAAAAATAGTAACCAAGGACAAAGGAATAATGAGAGGTCATAGCAGTGTGTTGCTTGATGCTTGGATGAGACTTTCTAGGCCTAATTGTCAATAAGAAGTGAGTATTTACATATCTACAAAAAACCCCATGAGCTACCAATAACACTCTGCTAGCATAAACATCTTCTTCTATTTCATTCTTTCTTCTCAATAATTCTTTTCTTGCTTGGGGACAAGCAAGCTTTAAGTTTGGTGTTGTGATGACAAGTCATCTTAGCCTAGTTTCACTAGTCTTTTTCTTTTGTTTTCAATTGATTTTATGCACTTTCTTGAGCCATAAGTAAGCCAATTGGGTAGAATTTCATGTTTCCTTTGATTTAATCAACCATGGATAAATTAATGCAATTTCATGAGATTTTGTGCCATAATTATCATATATTATGAAAGAATAACAATCTCATGATTTTGAGCATAGCTTTGATGTGCTTGGTTGATTAATGATAGGTGAAAAGAGCTTTGAAGAAGGTTGAAGAAAGAAGAAATGGCAAGGAGCAGGAGAGAACAAAAAGCTTGAGCAAAAGCTTGCCTCAAACTTTAGCTCAAAATTTTGGAAGAATTGAATTCACCCTGGAGGAACAAAAGCTTGCGCCAATATTTGCCCTCAAGCATTTAGGCAAACGTTGGCGCCACAACAAAACACCCAGGAGAGCAAAAGCTTGCGCCAACGTTTGACCTCAAGCTTTTAGGCAAACGTTGGCGCCACAACAAAACACCCAGGAGAGCAAAAGCTTGTGCCAACGTTTGACCTCAAGCTTTTAGGCAAACGTTGGCACCACAACAAAATGCCCAGGAGAGCAAAAGCTTGCGCCAACGTTTGACCTCAAGCTTTTAGGCAAACGTTGGCGCCACAACAACATGAAGGGGTATACTTCCAACAAGAATAACTTAAGTTGTAGATGTCCAATTGAGGTGATTCCAATTGGGTTAGAAAGCTGACGTTCAGAGCTTTCCAACCATATATAATAGTCTATAGTGGACATAAAATTGGTAACTTGACAAGAGGGCAAAGTAGTACCCCAAGAGGCATGCAAGAGGGATCCACGTTTGGCTCAAAGTTTGACCTCAAACTTTGGCTCAAACGTGGATGGGAGCAAGGAAGGCTAGCTGATATGAAAAGTTTGAGTAAAAGTTTGACCTCAAACTTTTACTCAAGCTTTTCTGGTTCATGGCCCGGTTCACAAATGGGTTTCTCTCCAACTCCATGAGCAATCAACAGAGGCTTTTGTCAACCCAATTCCATCAAGAGCAAAGGCCCAATTCAAGGCTTGAAGATCATTTGAAGAGAGTGTATAAATAGCTTAGAATTTAAGTTTTTAGGGAGCTTTTCCTTTTTCGTTTTTACTAAGTGAGTTTTGGGAGAGCTTTTGGTTAGGAGTTATTTTGAGATTCTGAGTCTTGGGGAAGGAGAATTGAATTCTCTTCCTCTTAGTTTTCTTGTTTTCAATTTCATTTACACTTGTCTTGAATCTTGGGTTGAAGAATTGAGGAAATTCTATCTCAATCTCATCTTGAGATCTCTCTCTATTTTGATTTACTGCATCATTGAGAATTTGCGATTTCACTTCTTTTCTTCTACTGCTGGATCTTTACTTTTCTTGCAATTGAATCCTCACTTTGGATCTAAGAAGGCATTGAGATCTAGACTTAGTTATCTAGTCTCTTGAGTCCTGAGATCTACATCTTTCAATTTAAATTTCCTTGTTTCGTCGCTACACCAAGCTTATTTTCATTATCATTTGGGATCCGGTTTAATTGAATCCTTCTTTTACATTTCTGTTTGTTAAATTTTACTTTTTCTTGTTTAATTTTTGCAAATCCACTTCCCAACTCCCTTTATAATTCAAGTAATTTACATTTCTTGAACTTTAAGATTCAGCCATTTACATTTGTTGCAATCTAAGTTTCTGCAATTTACATTACTTGTTCTTTAAGATTCAGCTTATTTACTTTCTTTGCTCTTAAATTTTCTGCAATCTACCCCTCTCCCTTTACATTTCAAGCAATTTAGTTTCAGTCAATTACAAATCACTCAACAAAATCTTGATTTGCTTGACTAAATCAACCACTAAACTAAAATTGCTCAATCCTTCAATCCCTGTGGGATCGACCTCACTCACGTGAGTTATTATTACTTGATGTGACCCGGTGCACTTGCCGGTTAGATTTGTGTGTTTGGAATTTGTTTTCCGAAAATACACATCAATGATATATCAAAGGTTTTTCCCTTACTGATCTTCCGGAGTTCTTGGTACTTTCAGAAAAGATCTCGCGTACTCGAAAATCGGGGTTGTTACATTCTACCCTCCTAAAAGAAAATTTTGCCCTCAAAATTTCAGTTACCTGAGAATAGATGCGGGTAATCAGCTTTCATCTTATCTTCCAGTTACCAAGTGTGCTCTTCTTCTCCTCTTGGTTCCCATGCTACTTTGACTAAGTGAACAGTCTTGCCTCTTAGCTGCTTATCACTTCTTTCTACGATCTGAACTGGTGATGCTTGATATGTCAAATCATTTTATAACTGTACTGTTTCTGGTTGTGAAATGTGACTATCATCGGGAACATATTTCTTAAGTTGCGAGACATAAAAAAAAAACATCATGAAGGTTTGATAAATAAGGAGGAAGGGCTATTTGATAAGCTACTAGACCGATTCTTTTAAGTATTTGGAAAGGTTCTATGTATCGTGGGTTAAGCTTCTTAGTCTTAAGGGCTTTACCTATTCCAGTAATCGAAGTTACTTCTAGAAAGACATGATCTCCCTCACTAAACTCTAAGGGTGTACGTCTATTATCGGCATAGCTCTTTTGTCGGCCTTGTGCTGTCTGGATCTTTCGACGAATCTCCTTTATCTTCTCAGTAGTTTCTTACACTAAGTTTGGACCTAAGACACTAGCTTCCCAATCATCATTCCAACACAATGGTGTCTGACATCTCCTTCCGTAGAGAGCTTCATATGGTGCCATCCCGATACTTTATTGGCAACTGTTGTTGTAAACAAATTCGACCAACAGCAAATACTTATCCCAACTTCCCTGGTTATCCATCACACAAGATCTTAACATGTCTTCCAATGTCTGGATTGTTCGCTCTGATTGTCCGTCTATCTGAGGATGGTATGCTGTACTCATATGCAATTCTGTTCCTAAAGCTTTCTGGAAAGCTCCCCAAAATCTGGAAGTAAACCTCGGATCTCGATCTGAAACAATTGACGAAGGTATCCCGTGCAATTGTACGATTTCATGAATATATAGCCGTGCTAGCCTTTCTAAAGTATAGTCAACTCGAATCGGAAGAAAATGTGTTGATTTTGTTAACCTGTCCACAATCACCCAAATAGCATTGTGTCCTGTTGAGGTCCTTGGCAATCCCGTGACAAAATCCATAGTGATCTGCTCCTATTTCCATTATGGTATTTCCAAGTGTTGCAGGGTTCCTAACGGTTTCTGGTGTTCCACTTTCACCTTCTGGCAGGTTAAACATTTTGAGACATAATCAGCTACCTCTTTCTTTAAGCCCAGCTACCAGAATATTTGTTTCAAATCCTTGATACATCTTTATTACTCCAGGATGCATAGAAAATATACTTTGATGACCTTCTGCAAGAATCCTTTGCCGTAAATCTCCAGAGCTAGGCACACAAATTCTGTTCTTATATCTCCAGAGGCTACTACGATCTACTCTTATAGATTCTGGTTCCTCTACTTTCATCCGTCTCAGCATCGTCATCATTTCTGAATCCTGTGCTTGTGCTTGCTGAATCCTAATCTTAAAATGTGGTGTTATATGCAATTGGGCCAAACGGACTCCACTTGACGTCTCAGTCTTAGCCAACATAAGGTCCTCAAATTCCGCGAGTAACTTTTCTTCCTTTATCATCACCCAAGAGATATTCAATTTCTTCCTGCTCAAAGCGTCTGCCACCACGTTCGCTTTTCCTGGGTGATAACTTAACTTAAAATCATAGTCCTTCAGGAACTCCATCCACCTTTGCTGTCGTATATTAAGATCCTTCTGGTCAAAGATATACTTTAAACTTTTGTGGTCAGAGAAAACTTCTAGTTGAGCGCCATACAAATAGTGTCTCCAGATCTTCAGAGCAAACACTACTGCAGCCAACTCCAAGTCATGCGTCGGATAATTTCGTTCATGAGGTCTCAGCTGCCGGGAAGCATAAGCCACCACATTTTTGTCTTGGATCAGCACACATCCAAGTCCTTTATGAGAGGCGTCACAGTATACTTCAAAAGGTTTCTGCGGCTCGGGTAGCACTAATACAAGTGCAGTTGTTAACTTCTCCTTAAGCATCTTGAAACTTCTATCACACTCAGCCGTCCAAACGAACAGAACTTCCTTTCGTGTAAGGTAAGTCAGAGGTAAGGCTATCTGTGAAAACCCTTTAATAAACCTCCGGTAATATCCAGCAAGTCCGAGAAAACTCCAAACTTCTGTAATGGTCGTAGGTGGTTCCCATTGCACTACTGCTTCAATTTTTGAAGGATCCACTGCAATTCCTCCCTGTGATATAACATGTCCCAAAAATGCCACCTTCTCTGTCTAGAACTCGCACTTTGATAGTTTAGCATATAACTTCCGAGTCCTTAGTATCTGCAATACAGTCCTTAGATGCTCTTCATGCTCTCTTTCTGTCTTCGAATAGATGAGAATATCGTCTATGAAGATTACTATGAACTGATCAAGGTACGGATGGAAAATACGATTCATGTAATTCATGAAAATCGCAGGAGCATTAGGTAGTCCAAACGACATAACCGTATACTCATAGTGACCATATCGAGTTCTAAATACAGTCTTCGGTATATCTGATTCTTTCACTCGAATCTAATGATTGCTCGATCGCAAATCAATCTTCGAGAACACAGTTGCACCTTCCAACTGATCCATCAAACCATTTATTCGTGGAAGTGGGTACTTGTTCTTGATAGTGACTTTATTTAACTGTCGGTAATCTACACAAAGTCACATTCCACCATCCTTCTTCTTTACTAGCAATACTAGAGCTCCCCAAGATGATGCGCTGGGACGAAAAAATTTTTTTCCAAGTAGCTCATCCAACTGCTTCTTCAACTCTGCAAGTTCCAGTGGTGACATCCGGTACGGTGCTATGGAAATCGGTCCGGTTCCAGGTACAAGTTCAATGCTGAATTCTATCTCTTGCTGAGGAAGAAACTCAGGTATATCGTCCGGGAAAATATCAGGAAATTCCTTCACCACTTGGATTCTTTCTAAGCTTAGTTCACTATCATTCGAGCTAGCCGCTAACAGAACGTACCCCTCACAATCACTCCCGTCTAATACAACTCTTACAGAATTCTGATATAAAGTATGAGACAGAAATGGTTTAATATCTAAACTATCAAACGGAATAACAGCAGTTCTTTTAAAATAATCAAGGAAAACATGATACTTAGATAACAAAATGGTACTTGCAGTTGCACCTTCCAACTGTTCCTAATAGCGAATGGTACTTGCAGGCACACTAAACTGGTCAAAGCATTTTGGGATGCAGGTGTATGGACAATCAGATCAAAGTTCAACTCAAAGAAATCTAGTCCCAACTCACGAGCAACAGTTAAAGAAACAAAGGAATGCGATGCACCCGAGTCATACAGTACAGTTAGAAATCGATCTTTGACAATACACTGACCTTGGATCAGGGCGTCTAATTGCATAGCATCATCAGCAGTCATGGCAAACACTCGACCATGTTGCTGGGTTCGCACTAGATTCCGAAAAAACTTTCTTGGGTACATCCTAGCTGTGTGTCCAGATTCCTCACAAGTAAAATAAGCGTTCGTTCCTTACAGCATCCAAATATAACATAACCATAACCATGGAGATCATAACAGCTATGAGGATAGCTGTGCCTCGCATCGATTCGTCATTCGGAATTCGATTAAGCTATGTCTATTCGCAGTCATTAAGGTCCTATCCGCACCAAACAATCAACACTAAGGTGATCAGTCTTAATATTTCAAGTAAGGCACGAACATTCCCCAAAATGAGCACTCATAGACATTCATGCCAAATGTATCTTCAAGATACCCTAATGGCGTGAGACACACAAGCAGAGTATCCAATGAAGCATAGTCAGTCCACTCCCCAGGCTCTACTGGGAACGAACTGCTCTGATACCAAATTGTAACGATCCAATTTTCAGTACGCCTAGGACATACCAGAAACTGAGTGCTACCAATTTGTCATCCTATATATTATCTATTATCTATTATATGAGCCTGATTCGTTGTTAAAAGCGTAGTTAGTTAGCGAGGTACTTTTTTTTTTTTTTGAAAACATTTGGATTAATAGACAGATTCATTCATAATCAACTCACAGCTGATAACAGATAAAACAGTTATAAGCAACCACACATAAATACATCATAAGTAGCTAGCAACATTCAGTTATCCAGCCTTTATTAGAGTATAGACCTTTAGTTAGAACACCCCTAGGTATAGCTAGATAACAACTATATACATATACATACATACAACATCCCAGGTCCTGACCTGTTCAAGAGGTCCCTAAGCTGGCACCTAGGCTAGCCTAGACTCTATACTCACCTAGTCCCTCTAAATTACTAACGCGAGGGAAAGTACGTTCTAGGTCTTCAAAACTCAAGTCAGGTGGAATGTCACCAAAAGGTAGAACATCATCTGCTACTCCTCTACACGATCAGACATTTCCACAGGACGTCTCTCTGGTACCTCATGAAGTATCCACAAAATAGGAATCTCGTACACAAGATTTAGGTTAAAGTGCGCATACGAAGGGGTGCAGACGTTGGCTGGTCTCACAGTATTTACATATAATCAGAGAACGATATTCACCCTAGACTCAGAAGACTATCTAGAGCAGAATCCTCTTCTTGCGAATGGTCATCAGCGAACTATGGTAAGGTACTCTTACTTCCATCTGAAGGGGGAAGGGAGAGAGAAGGGGTAAGAACTGGGGAGTTCTTAGTAGGGTCGGGGTTATTAGTTACGTTCATTAATTCTATGTTGTTTAGCAGACTATTAGCAGAATACAAGGAAGCAATAATTAGAAAACACAGATAAGTAGAGAAGATAGAGAAAACAGATAGCAGAACACTAACAGAAGAATACAAGAAAATATCACAAGCGCAGAGAATAGAATAGAATACAAACAAGAAAGCATACATTCATACCACAAACATAACAAAGGAAATGCGCAATCAAGTATGATGCATGTCTAGCCCTAGTACAGGTAATGAGCTCATCTGTCGGTTACTAACCCGCTCCCGACGTTATCCAGCAACCTCTATCTGGATAAGGCTTTCCTATTGGCTATACCCCTGTGTACAGGAAATAACCCCTCTGCCACCACAGGGTCCACTGGACGCAGGAAATAACACATCTGCCACTGCAGGGATGTACACCAACACACCTTCTGTATACAGGAAATAACCCCTCTGCCACTACAGAAGTAGAACAGGTGGTCACGGTACTTCTGTAGCAGGAAATAACCCCTCTGCCTTACAGAAATAAAATATGGATCTGTACCGTAGAAAAGCGTTCTCAGTGATCACACCATTATCTATCTGACTGCCTCACTGCAGCAGATGATCATACAAGTATATTTGGAGTTACCTTAACGCAACAAATGAATAAACACATCTCTTGGGTTGCCTCAAGCAACAAATAAATATCTCTTGGGTTGCCTCAAGCAACAAATCATCACATAATCATTCTCATTATCATCATTCATCATCATTCTCATTATTCATCATCATTTTCACATTCTTATGCAGTACCTCTTTCTTTCTTTGTTCAATCATACTGTACAAACTTTACATCTTTCACTTTTACAACATCTTAATTCAAACCATTTCTCTTTATCACATTACTCTTTTCTCTTTGTCTTTTTTACTTTGCTCTGATTACTCTTTTCTCTGTATCCCTTTATTCTGCTCTGGTTACTCTGTTCTCTGTGTTTCTTTACTCTGCTCTGATTTCTCTATTTAACGTATGTATTTAAAGCTTATGTAAATTTCGGTATGAATAGTTAGTCTGTCCCAAGTATAGGTTCATTAAGTCTATACTGAAACAGTTTAACTTTTCATATAATACCTAACCCTATTCGCAATTCCAGGACTAACTATGTTGCCCTAGTTCGTTCACTAGTCTCTGTCTATTTTTCTGTCATTAAAATTTTACAGACTTTTTCTTTGATTTTTATCTTTTCTTCAACTTTTTATCTTTTATTTATCTTTGCCTCACTAATATGTTTTTACCACTCCCTAAGTGTTTTATGAAGGTAATTATGAGATTCTGAGTTTAAGGTTGTCTTTCTAAAGCTTTTACAGAAAACTGCCTTTTCTGCATTATTTTATTATTTTTATTAAAATATTATTTTTAATTAATTATTATTTTTTCTTCATGTTCTTCATAAATTCTTTAGATTCCTTCTCTGTTTATACCCGTTTTTTAGTCTTTTCAGCAACCGATTTTACCATAATTCATAATAAATTAGCAGTCACTAAAACCCCATTTTTTCTACATGATTTCAACACAAATTTAACCTCAATTTAAGCTTAGGATTTCGTTTTTCCAGCTGCCCAAGAACATGAACTTTAAAGCTTGAATTTCATCAAATTTCATCAAAATTTCACCAAATTTTCAACAAGAATCACTCATATAAATCATCAATTTCAAGCACATCCAAACCATATCATAATCACACAACTCAAACACAATCAATCAAGATTAAATTCGTCAATCCCTACCTGGTTTTGCTGCTCCTAATTCGGTTAAACTTTTAGGTGGTCCTTAAGCACTTTTTCCTCCTAAATCACATCAAGAACAACTTTAAATCCAAAAACTCTCAACTGACCAAATCTCACTCAGTATGTTAGGAAGAGATATCTCACCTTAGACTTACTGGAAATTCACGTTTCTTGGCCCTCAAGTCAAGTTAAGCATGATTCCTAAGGAAGAACATCAAGAAAACACATGTTTTGCATGGTTTTCCTTGAAAACCGAATTGAAATGGGAGGGAGACAGCCATCCAACCTTATTTCCAGCCTTGATAAGTCACATGGTTATGTAGAGGAAGAAGAGAGGATCATTTTAGTGAAATCGGAGTTTTGATTTGAGTTTTAGTTCAGAAGAAATCAAGCTTTGAAGATTAAGTGTTCATGAAGTTTTCTCTCTTTTCTCTCTTGTTATTTTCGGCCAAAATGATGAAATGAGAAATCCTTGGAGGTCTTGAGGGTTTAAGGTGAGTTGTGATTGGTTGGCTTGGAGGTGGATTAAAATAATATTAAAATATCTCTGGTGTACAACTACTAAAACGAGGTGTATCAGAACACTCGTAAAAGCATCTCTAAAAATTATTTTCAGAGCTACTAGCATAAATGACACTAGTAACATATTTATAATGAGAATACTACATGTATAATGAGGCCTTAGCATTGCTAAAGTCATCAGGGAGTGCTGGTGCTAAGTTGCACCAGTAAACCGTAAACCCGGTTAAACCGATTTTCTGTTTTTAACAAAAACAGACCAGGTAACCTTATAATATTATTCAAGAAGCTTCTAATACTCATATAATGATAATATCATCCTACTATCTCTCTTCTCTCATAAATCGAGTCCGGTTTGTCAAACTGAGACTATTTACGAAAAATCGAACCAAAACTCCTAACCGATACGGTTCAAAAACTAGGTTCTTCGTGACCGCGTTATCGAGCTTGCCCCGGAAAAGGTTCTAGCTTAAAGATGACATAATGACAATGAGAATTGAGATACTTGATGATATATCAAAGGTTTTCCCCTTACTGATCTTCCGGAGTTCTCCGTACTTTCAGAAAATATCTCACGTACTCAAAAATTGGGGTTGTTACAGTTGGCATTCCAAACATTGGTGGAGATTTTTGGATGAATTTAAGCACAAGCCACCGTAACAAGAAGCTCATCAAATGTCCAACTTAAGGACTTTAACTAAAAATGCTAGGTGGGAGACAACCCACCATGGTATGATTGTTTCTTTTTCAATTTTATTTTGTGTTGTTTATTTTTATTTTATTTTATTTTCATTGAACCTGGAAGTATTCATAGCATCTACATTAGCACTGCATATTGCATACTGCATACTTGCAAAAAAAAATAAATAAATAAAATTTACGCGACGCGTAAGCGTCGCTGACACGTCCGCGTCACCAGTGCATTAGGAAGAAAAGGAAAGTGAACAGAAAGTCACGCGAAAGCGTGGTTGGAGGCGTGCCTTTGGCACAAATTGTTCCACGCGACCGCATCGCTAACGCGTTCACATCAGTTGCGAAAAAATACCTCCCACGCGTCCGCGTCACTCACGCAAACGCGTGACCTGGAAATCGGTGTGAAGATCCAACGCCTAGAAATCTGGGCTGGAATCGTGCGATTGGTGTGCGTTTAGCACAAAATGGCCCACGCGTTCCCGTCCCTAACGTGAACGCATCATTTGCAAAACACTCATCCCACGCGAAAAGCGTGAGCGACGCGTCAGCATCGTGTGGATATTATGGCCCCCTAAATGGAGACAGAGAGTTGCGCTGAAACGACGCTGGAAGTGTGCGTCTAGCATAATTTTGAGCGACGCGGTCGTGTGCCTCACGCGTCTGCGTCATCCATCTTTTACCCAACCGATGCGATCGCGTCAATCACGCGACCACGTGAATCCCATTTCCCCTAGTCACGCGATCGCATGCTCCACACGTTCGCGTGGATTCAAAAACGCTAACCCCAACCACGCGAAACCCTAGCCCCCCCCCCGCGTCACCATTTTCCCTCCCAACCCCCCTCTGCCCTCGCTCTTCTCCCCACCCAACCACCACCACTCCCAGCCACCATTCTAACCACGGCGCCAAACCCACCGCCGCGCCACCCCGACCGCAGATGCCCTTCTTCCCCCCTCCTTCTTCCTTCCCTCTACTTCTTCTCTCTCTTCTTCCCTCAACCACCGCTGCCCCCCCACTGCGGCCAGCCACGACCGCCCCGCCACCAACGCCGCCCCCCACCATCACAACCCCCTCCAACCCAGAACCCTCGCCCCTTTCTTCTTTCCTCTTCCCCTCGCCCAACCTCCAACCCGCCCTGCTCCGCCACCGTGCCGCCGTGCCCCCCCAGCCCCGCCGCACCAACCACCACCATCTCTCTGCCCTCACCTCTATTCATACACATACCAGGTTCCATCGAACGCCAAATTCTCTATCCCTTACAGCTATGTGCTTATTTTTCAGATTATGTTCGAATTAGGCTAGTTAGAGATGCATGTTTGTAGTGGATTCTAGGTGGTTAGGTAGCTAGGCTGTGCTTAGTGGATTTAAGCCTGATAATTACGCCGTTCTTGTTGCTTGTTTTACCTATTCTGCAATTTTGATCTGGCTGTGATGTTCATACTGTTCATATGCTGTTCTTTCCTGTTTCATGCTGCTGTTAGGATTGTTCTTTACTACTCCTATTGTTTGTGACTCTTTGCAGTGCTTTTTAATCTCCTGTGAACTGTTTTTCTTGCTGTTTGTTTCCCGGAAACATCCAATTATAGCCGGAATGCTGCCCAATTTTCTGCAAATTATTTTCATGTATTGAGTTTGAAAACTTACTATTTTGCCTTACTTGGCTACAACCAAACCGATTCATGACTACCCGGGCTGGCATTCTTATTCCTTTTGGATCCCCAAGTTAATAACTTGCACTATTGATGATTTCATGTTAGTTTTGCAACTTTTCTATCCTTCTGAATTATCATCAATCCACTGAAATTTTTTCCTAAATATGAGTTGATTATTCTTTAAATCTGTGAATTTATTGTTACCTAGGACACATTTATCATGCCACTCACTTTAATTTTCTTTCTCCTAACTCACTGATTTCCACTTTCTACCCTCCTTTTACTCCTAACCATTTTAACCTTCTCACTTCTCTTTTTGCTTTTAACCTAACTACTTCAACTTTCTAACTCAGGGCATGATTATTGTTTTTCCTAATTAACATGAATTCTACTTATATTATATTTTGGATTGTGATTTTTCATCTCAGAATTTTAACTCAAATATAGTCCATAATGCACATATATTTAACTCATTTCATAACTATACGGCTCTTTTGCCACTATGTGCTTATTCTATTTGCCTACTTATTTTCCTGCTTTGTTCTTCAATTATATCCTGGAATTTCTACTTTTCAGGATGTCTGACCCTCAGCGTGAAGGAAAAGGCAAAGCAATCACTGGCAAACAGAAAAGAGGCGAATCTTCTATGTCCATCCTGGACATTTTGCATGATGACTCCTGGCGGGAAAGCACTTTACCCCGCAGGAGAAGGCTGACCAGCTCCTCACTGCCAATGATCCAGTTAAATTTGCAAACAGATACCGTGAGCTAAAGTATCCAGTGTTTGCCACTTCCAGGAACCTGTACCTGGAGAGAACTCTAAAAATTCCAGAAGAACTACAGCAGTACACCTCCGAATAGATAAAATAGAGAGGCTGGTTCTTCTTGGAGAGAAACTTGACAGAGGTCAATGCTTCCTGGGTCAGAGAGTTTTACTGTAACTATTTCAAGACTTCCCTGGATGTAGTGCACCTCAGAGGGAAACAGATTTTGGTCACTGAGGAAGCTATTGAGGACATCCTCCACCTTCAGCCTAAATCAGATCAGCCTGACGGTTACCAAAAGGCTGAGGAGGATATGCGCTTTATGAGATTTGACTGGGATGCTGTCAAGCAGAGAATAGCCCTTGATCCTACTGTCCCCTAGTTCATGGGAAAGAACACAGCAATGCCTAAGGGAATCAAGCTGATTTACCTGAATAATGAGGCTCGGCTATGGCACCAGATTCTAAGCAACTATGTGATGCTGAGCACTCATGAGACAGAGCTGCTCGCTGCCATGATCACCCTCATCTAGTGTGTGCTGGAGGGTAAGGACCTGTATCTTCCACGTTTCATCCAGCATTACATGGCCATGGCCCATGTCAGAGGCACCCTTCCTTTCCCTTATCTGATCACCCAGTTAGGCCGCCGAGCTGACGTGCCTTGGGAGGTGGCTGATGCGAAGCCGACTGCTGCAGACTGCAAGAAGATCATTCCTCATAGCAGGAAGTTCCAGGCTTTAGGTTACAGACCCCCATTCCTCACCGCTTCTGATGAGACAGCCACACCTTCAGCTGCCCCTTCTTCATCCACTACTGTACCAGCTACCACCACTGCACCTCCACCTGCTTCAGAGCCTATTTACCACTTCGTGCACCGCCTATTTCAGCAGCTAGACCAGATGGAGTGCCGCAACAAGCGGCGATATGAGAGATCTGAGCGTCGCAACAAGCGACGCTATGAGCACCTCAAATTGATGATCCGATCCGGCAACGACATCCCCTCCGAGCCTGATACCCCTTCTGATATATCTGAGATGGAGGAGGATGATCACGAGGAGGAGGCACCTACCCAGGCTGAGCAGGCAGGACCAGAGCAGGCTGTACCACAGCATGAGGAGCCACACCAGATTTAGGCCGTAGACCCAGAGATTCCTCTACAGTCAGCGCCTCCACTGCAGCAGACAGATCCTCCTACACTTATCCAGTCTGCAGACCTTCAGGCCACCACAGAGACACCAACAGCCCATCCTTCTGGTGATGACACTTCTTCACACCCAGCTTGAGTGAGCATCGAGGACGATGCTATATTTTAAGTGTGGGGAGGTCGCCATCCCTGGCGTATCTTTTTGGTGAACCACTACAAACTCCTTTTTTCTTATTTTGTTTATTTTTCTGTATTTTCATCTTTATTTTTATTTTTCAGTACTTGCACATTGTTCTTTTGCTGTATTTCTACTTTATTTCTGCATTTTGCACTTTAGTTTTTATCTTAGACATTTAATTTAGTTTGCAATTCTAAACTTATTAGTTATAGAATATGTGGATTAATTAGTATGGTTTACCCTTCTAACATATGATAGTTGGTTTAATTGAAAATAAAAGGAGTAAATTAGAGACTTTAGTAAATTAAAACAATCCACACACCTTGTATATATAGCATCACATGTTAGTTAGTTAACAACATTTCTTCAAGGAGGAACACTAAGATTTTAAAAGCCACCCTAATATTTACATTGAGAATAATGGGAACTCTTGATTTCTACTTGCATGACATGTATAACTGATATATAATTTTTGAGCTGGAGAACACACAGCCTGTGAGTTTTGAGCTTAATTGTATGGTTACATAGTAACCATAAATTTCATTCCTGTGTGTTTTGCCCTTCTTTTTCATTCTGATGTTCTTTACTTTGTTTTAATCTATATATCTAATATAGAATATAGATACATACCAAGAGAGGATTGAGGCCATCATTTGAATTTTTCCTCACTTATTCCAAATTAGCCTACCTTTTACATCACCCTTGTTAGCCCCCTTGAGCTTTTTAATCCCCTCTTGTTCTATAACCACATTACTAGCCTTAAGCAGAAAAACAAAATAAAAATCCCAAGTTGAATCCTTGGTTAGCTTAAGATAATTATTATGTACAATTTAAGTGCGGGAAATTTTGTGGGAACATGGGATGATAGAAACAAAGTAGGAATTTAAAAAGAATAAGTTGTTTCAAAAACAAAATTTGGGAAGCATGCTCATGTGAAATAAAAACAATTGAATTACCATGTGCATTGATAATATATATATATATATATATATATATATATATATATATATACTAAAGGAAACATTCTATCAAATATCTAGAGTGCAATAAAAGTAAACATCACTGACGATCGGTTTTTCTATCGGGAAAGAAATTCACAAATATAATCGCGTTGCAAGTATAGCTTCTAAACCAATAAAAAATCCTTTCGTACAAACGTTTGGGTGTCACAAGTAACAAACCCCTTTAAAATTGATAACCGAAGTATTCAAACCTCGGCTCGTCTTCTTAAGGAACTGCAGGGAGGTATGTTCTTATTATTGGTTATAAGTATTTAAATAAGGGTATACAAAAATTCCCCGATTGCAAAATAAAAATCAATGCACATGGGGGCAAAAATTTCAAAATTAAATTTAATGCCTGAGCTTGTAATCCAAAGTGGAAAATTTTTGGGTAAATAGGTTAAGGAACTTTAAAATTATATAAAGTATGTATGTTAGGTGAGATCTTAAACTAATCAAGGATTCACTTATTAGCTCACTTAGCCTTATACATATACCCTTACCTTTACCTTGGCCCCATTACAACCGTGAAAAAGACCTCATGATTTTTGTATGTCTCTATTCCATATTTGTTGATTAGTTAGATGAAGAACAAAGTTTCAGAAAGCAAGGATAGAAAAAGAATAGAGTGAATGACCCAATAAACACTGAGCGATGAGAGAGTAAACAAAAAATCCAGTGAGGGTTCAATAGCTCATCACCATATATCTCTGCTTAATTGTTAATTGTCTTACAAGTTTGTGAAATATTTTTTACCCATCTCAATTGTAAAAGTGCTTTAACATTATATAGGGTTTGGCTATGCATATATGATTCCCTGAGGATATGAATTAATTTAACTACATGTAAGCTTTATATACAAGTGAATAATAACTAGAATTGCATAACTTATTTAGATAGTTTGCATTTAGAATAGAATGCATTGCATGAGATTCCCCCATTCTAACTTTACCCTTTCTCTTGGATTTAGCATAAGGACAAGCTATTGTTTAAGTGTGGGGAGATTGATAAACCCATATTTTATGATGTATTTTATGCTCAATTTAAATGATTTATTCAATCCTTCACCCACTTATTCATGTAAATTGCATGGTTTTATTTTCCCTTCCTTATTATGTGATATATGTGAAAAACATGTTTCCTATGCTTTAAAAATATTAATTTTGATTACCCTTTATTACCATTTGATGCCGTGATTTGTGTGTTAAGTATCTTCAGATCTCCTAAGGCAGGAATGGCTTAGAGGACAGAAAGGAAACATACAAAAATGGAAGGAAAGCACAAAAATAGAGTTTTGAAGAAAAGGGCAGCGACATGAATGCATGACTGACGCGGACGCGTACCTTGAGCAGAACGCGTGACAAGGAAAACTCTCAGAGAATGCAAATGACGCGTACGCGTGACCGAAGTGAACGCGTGACAAGGAAAACTCCCAGATGACGCGACCGCGTGACCCACGTAGACGCGTGACAGACGCCACGTGCAGAAAACGCCCCTGGCGATTTCTGGACCCTTTTTCGGCCCAATTCTGAATCCACAAACACAGAATATAAGCCAGAGAATGGAGGAATCAGAAGGGAGAACATGCATTCACTTTTGCTAATTTTAGATGTAGTTTTTAGAGGGAGAGGTTCTCTCCTCTCTCTTAGGTTTTAGGATTAGGATTCCTCTTAAAGGATTTAGGATTTCAACTTCTTCTCAGGTTCAATATTCCTTTTACTTTATATTTCTCTTTTACTTTCAAATACTTTAATGCCTTTATTTAATTACTTATGTTGCCAAATCGGCTTATGAACCATTCATGTTAGGATTTTCTCTATTTAATATAAATTGAGGTATTTCAGATTTATGATTCTTATTTAACTTTTTATATTCTTGGCTTTAATTGATTAACTGAATACTCTTGAGTTATCAAACTTATCGTGATTGTTAATTGTTATTTTTGCTAATTGAATTGAATCCCCGTAACTCTAGTCCTTTCTTAGGAGTTGGCTAGGACTTGAGGATCTAACTAATTAGTCCATTTGACTTTCCCTTGATTTAGTAAAGGTTAACTAAGTGGGATTAAAACTCAATTCTCATCACCATCGATAAGGATAACTAGGATAGGACTTTTGAATTTTCATACCTTGCCAAGAGTTTATTTTATAGTTATTTATTTATTTTACTTGTCATTTAAATTACTTGTCCCTTACTTTCAAAACCCCCGATTTACAAAACTCATAACCAATAATAAGAACATACCTCCCTGTAGTTCCTTGAGAAGACGACCCGAGGTTTGAATACTTCGGTTATCAATTTTAAAGGGGTTTGTTACTTGTGACACCCAAACGTTTGTACGAAAGGATTTTTTGTTGGTTTAGAAGCTATACTTGCAACGCGATTATATTTGTGAATTTCTTTACCGATAGAAAAACCGATCATCAATGATGTTTACTTTTATTGCACTCTAGATGTTTGATAGAATGTTTCCTTTAGTTATTGAGTAGTTTTCTTTATTCCTGGCCTAGGCTAAGGAAATTGAGTGACCTTGAGTCATTGGGTCTTATTGAATTAGTGATTTGAGAACCCTATGTGGTCAATTTGATACTAATTGATACTAACCCACTACTAAACTAATTAGTAGATAGGTTGGGACTTATGGGTTGATGTGATCAAACCTATTTGACATACTTCAAGCTTAGAGTTGACAAGGATGGTGATCTCAATTACCTATGTCTAGCCAAGAGTTCTTTATTACTTGCTTTCTTTAGTTACTTGCTTGATTTACACTTCTTGCCCATTTATTTTATTTCCCCTTTATAAATCAAACCCCTTGCACCTTCATAGCCAATAATTGACCACTTCATTGCAATTCCTTGTGAGACGACCCGGAGTCTAAATACTTCGGTTAATTCTTATTGGGGTTTGTACTTGTGACAACTCAAATTTTTTATGTGAGAATTGTTTATTGGTTTGGAGCTATGCTTACAACGAAGTTCTTATTTCTATAACAGAAATTCTATATCGACACGACAATTCTTACACATCAAAATGGCGCCGTTGCCGGGGAATGATGACATGGTGCTATGTTATTGGCTATTGTATATATTGTGAATAGCTTGATTTTTGGTTTGTTTGTTAGTTTTTGCTAGTTTTAAGATTTGGTTTCTTTGTTTCTTGTTAACTTTTATTTTTGTTTTCTCTTATCACCATGAATTCTCATCACTTTTTTTATGAGATTGGTTCAAACTATGTTGTAGGAGATGGAAGCTTTAATGAGGGCATGCATCAAGGATTTAGAGATCAAAGGTGGGAAGAGCCCCAAGCTTATGGACAACCTTCTTGGCAACAACCTCTTCCAGATTCTTATGGGTACAATCCAAATCCTAATGCATATCAATCTAATGCGTGTGATAACCCTTATTGCAATTGTCAACCACAACCACCACACACATATGAACTTTTCCCTCAACATAGTCTCGAACAACCTTACTCACAAGCCTCATACCACCATTCACATACGTATGACCCCGACCCATATCCACCACACCAACCATCATATGAACCATCCTTAGAACCACCGCCATTCTAACACCAATACTTCCAAGAGCCACAAATTCTATGTACACCACCTCAAGACTCTCACCAATATTAACCACCTTCCAACAACAACACCTTTCCCTCAAACAATGAACCCTCTCTTCCACCACTGCCCTCAATGAAGCCCTCATGCAAGAACTAGGAGATCTTGAATCTCATATCCTAAGGCAACAAGAAGGGATGGAAAAGGATTTTAAGGAGATAGAAGCCAAGATGGCTATCATGGTAGAAGCCGTAAGTCACATAACCTCCCACCTAAGCGCATGTATCCCAAGTACTCCCATTGTTGAACATGGAAAAGTAACCAAGGAGCTTAGTGAGGGAATGAACTTGAAGCTCCAAGGTGAAGAAGAGGAGTTAAAGCAAGAAGTACAACAAGAGGAGGAGGTAGAGATTGTTGAACAAGAGGAAGTAGTGGGTGGATGTTTAGGATATGTTGAGCACATAAAGGAATCTCAAGCTGAAGAGCCTTCTTCCACAGAGTTTGGATGGGATGTTAAAGAGGAGAGTAATGTTATGGAAGTAGATAGAGAGTTGAGGGAAATTGATCAAGAAGTAGATTCCATCATTAGTGATTTTTTGTCCACATTGATCAACCTCCTGGATGATCTTGTTGAGCCTTCTTCCATTAGACTAGAAAGCAATGTTGAAGAGGATGTGCAACCTCCAAGACACAATGTGAATGGAGAATTGGAAGAAGTGTTCGAAGCCACAAGCCCTCCTATCTATGATAATTCCGCATCAACATATGATCCTTTTGAGCTTGATGAGTCCTTCCCCACCATGCTTGGGATTAATGAGGAGGTAGACTCCTATCTATGATTTGAGTAATGGGGAAGAGATAGAAGAATTTGGTGAAGAAGAATGTGAACTTGAGGAAGCTTGGCAAGAGGTAGAGCTTGAAGCACCTTGTCAAGTGGTGGAAGCCTCTAGAAGAGGATGGACGGGAGTGGAACATGCTTTGTCAAGACTGTTCGGAACCCCTCCACCTAGGTTGTCATCTAATCCTTCATTTGAGTGGGTAAAACTTCTAATTCTTAGCTTTATTATCCCATTTGAATATGGTTTGCTTGAAACGGATGGCCAACTTAAAGCGCTTTATGGAATTAAGCATAAGCAGAGGATGTTTAGTGGCGTTGTAAGTCTAGGCTCATTATGGTTGGAAGCTCAAAATTGAAGAGAATGGATTGGTGTAGCACTCAATTGAATGGGTCTAGGAGGGTAGTTTGGTGCATTCATGAGAATTCATCCCTCTTGCCACCCAGAGGAAATCACCATGATCAACTCAAGGACGGGTGTGAAAACAAAGTGTGGGATCCCAGATCGCACAAGGAAGATCAACTTTGGGAGCCCATGGTTTGTGAAGAACTCCATCAAAGCTTGGAGTTATAAACTTTGAATGATGAAGCACAATGGAAGTCCAAGCATTGGTGGATGTTCAAGGATGGAATCAAGCATAAGCCACCTTAATGAGGAGCTCCCCATAAGTCAAACTTAAGGACAATAAACAAAAGTGCTAGGTGGGAGACACCCTACCATGGTAACATCTTTCCCTTTTTCCTCTTTGTGAATATTCGTAATTTAGGTTTAATTTCATGTTTTGTTTAGTTATTGGAGTTTATTTGGGAGTCTAGTAGGTTAAATAAGGTTTTATGATGTTTTGGTAGCTGTTTGGAGGTTTGGAATGCTTGGTTTGGTGCAAAAACATAGAAAAACTTTGAAAAACAGAGCACCATCCACGCGTACGCGTGCCCCAAGTACTTTCAACCATCCACGCGCATGCGTCATGCACGTGTACGCGTGGATTGCATATTTTCACCTCAAAGCTGGTCACGCGTACGCGCACCTCACGCGTACGCATCGCTCTCGAAATAACCCATCCACCCGCACGCATGCTGCACGCGTACGCGTTGTGCCCATTTCATCATTCCACGCGCACGTGCCACTGATGTGCACGCATGGGCTGCCCTGCATCAACCATATTCTTTTCTTCTCTTCTTTCCATTTCTTTCCTTCTTCTCTCTTCTCTTCCTTTCTTTCCACCCTTCAAACATCATCCAACACTACCAAACATCATATAACACCATTTCTTTTTAGTTAGTTAGTTAGTTTAATTTTTGTTTAACTTTTGTTTTCCTTTATAAGTGTTGCAATACTAATCTTGTTTACTGTTTACTGCTGCTGATCGCTAATAGGATGATATCTTAACATTAATTTTGTCTATATTCCTTGTTGGATTTCTTTGTTGAGGTTATATTTGGTTACTTGGTTTGGAACTTTTCATGCTTAATGTTTTTTAATACCAAGTACCTGTTACATTGCCTTCATGCGTCTTAACTCTTTGAATTGCATGTTTTGGCCACCATGCATTCATCATCTATTGTTAGGCAATTGTACATTATCGATGAATTGTTTCTTAGGTGTTGCTTATTCATGATTGATCCTTATTTACCTCACCTATTTGATGCATTGAGATTGTGGAATTGGATCGAAAGCTTAGCTAGTGACATATTTTTGAGCTTTCCAAGCTTTATGGACCATGCTTGCTATGTGATTGATTTTAACTCTTACATCTCTTTTTCTAAGTTCCAAAGCATCCATGCCTTCTACCTCTATGTCACTTTGTTGTTGCAACAACTTCAATATGTGTCATTGTTTGATTTGTGAGTTCTCCATACCATTTTATTCACCAAGTTACTTACACATCAATCAATGTCCATTTATTATCCAATTTCACCATTGCTTGACTTTTTGCTTGAATGCTTTTATGCTTCTTCACTAGTTGTTTGGTTGCCTTAACCTACAAGTCCTTTAAAGCATCTCAAGCACACTGGATTGAGTGAAGTGTATGCTATCTGTTGTATAATTGTGACATAGCTTTTTATGCTAGTATGTGCGTTCTAAACCGCATGCAACCTAGAACTCACACATCTATCTTTCATCGATGTCATACTAATTCACTCACCTCATTCTAGTGATTTACCTCATTCCAACAATTTACACTTTCTTGCTTTTTATTTTCTCATCTTACGGTTTTATTCTCTATTTTTCATGACTGATGCACCATAAGCAAGAACGGAAGTAGAAGAAAAAACACGCAGCACCGGTTGACCTGCCAGTTGAAGGTGGCAATCCGGAGAATCACCGTATCTCCACACTTAAAAGTTTGCACCGTCCTCGGTGCACTAAAAATGAGCAAGAGGGTACGGTGACTCCTCTCATTCACTGTCACTTTCGCCACTCCTCTCTCTCTGCCCTCCGTCCGGCCGCCTCCATTGCCACCGGGGAGCACCCAGCCTCTATCACCACCTCCACTAACTCACTCTCTTCTACCCTTTCCCCTCGTCCTCACCACTGCATCAGGAAGAGTTGCTCTCTGTGCTCTTCTCTCTGCTTTGCTACTCTGCTCCGCGCCAACTCCCGGCGCCACCGCGAGCACGACCAAACCGCCGCGACTACTAGGCGGCACTACAATCCTGCACTTCTTCATTTCCAGTCTCCAATTTTATTTTGTTTGCTTCCTGGCCAGGTTTCTTTCCCCCCTGCCTTCTGCTCTATTCTGTAGTTTATTTTAGTAATTCTGTTTATTAAATTTTGTTAGCATAGTTGTTTAATTTCTGTATGTTAGGTTAGATAGAAATGCATGCCGTTAGGTAGTTATGATGTGGTTAGAGGATTCTAGGCCTAATAAGTGCTCTGTTCTTGTTTACTTGCTGCATGTTATATGCTTTGCTGAATAATGGTTGCTGTGATGATTTATGTTTTACATGCTCTTACCTACTGCTGCCTTGCTAAAATTCACTATTTGATTAAGTTTGATGCTGCCTAATATATGTAATCCATGATAGAATATATGTTTGATACATTGTTGGATTCATATGACTGTTTTTGCTGCCGTTTGCTATCCGGGAACATCCAATTTACTACCGGAATGCTGCCCAAATTTCTAGAAAGTTGTTTTGTTCCTAACTTGCAACCTAAGGATTGAACTCGACACTTTTTCAAATTGAGTTTTACATGACTTCAACAAGTTCACTTCATAGGTTGCCTAGGTTGGCATTTCTGTGCTTATTTGTGTTTTCCGTGATATGCATTGACATAGTTAGTTCAAGGAATTGTTTGACGGATCTCTGAGTCACACAATCCTTTGCCTGACTTATCTATGTGAACCTTCATGTGCTTTCGATGCCAAGTTAAGTCAAATGCCTTTTAACTCAACTAAATTTACAATTTGACTTTAACTTGCAAATTCTTGAATATGGTTCATTCACTTGCAATGTTTGGTGGATTTCACTAGTGTAACGCTTTTTACTTCAAAATGGTTTTTAACTTGCTTTTGGCTACACTTAGTGCATACTTTACTCTTTCAACACCAATTATTGCAACTTCGTGATCATGACATTGATTGATGACTTGCTTCCTATTTATATGCTTTTATGCAAAATTTTATTTTCATCATCAATGACCGCATCTCTTTCATGAATGTGAGTGTGCTTATCCTCCATACTTTGTGCATTCCTTTTAATTAAGCCAACAGTCGTCATACCACTAACCTTTGTACCGGTTTTCTAACCTCTAACTTGATTAACCACCTAACTTCTCCTTTTGTTTTCAAATTAACCCATTAACCAATCTTTTGGGTATGACGTTATTTAGGCTTAATAAACAAAGCATTGTGCAAATATGGCTTGAATTCTTAGTTTGTGATTTTATTTGATTTCTGAATTTTATTTCTTGCATTCCAAGAATCCTTATCTGTTAACTCACTTCATGATTGCTTATCGATCCGCTTGTCTTCCGAATATGCCATTCTTTGCTTTGTTTTCCTCTATTTGGCCTAAGTGTTTATATCTTGTCATATCTATTTTTCAGGATGGCCGACAGAGGGAAAGCCAAGGTTACTTCAAGGAAGAGAAAGAAAACTTAACCATTCACTCTTTCTCCCTACTATGACTATGTAAAGAACCCTGTACATGATGAGGACAAGGCTAACCAACAACTGCCACCCACTGACACAATTAAGTTCCCCAACCTCTATTGTGAGCTTCGATTCCCTACATACCGGAAGAAAAACTTAAACATAGAGAAGAAACTGGTCCTCCCGATTGATGTGAGATGAGCCATTACGACCCGTATTCAGGGGATGGGCATGGGCTTTATTGACATGGATCTAGGCAGGGTGAACTCCTCTTGGTTGAAGGAATTCTACTGTAACTTCTTTAGACACACCCTTGAGTCAGTTCACCTGCGAGGCGGGCAGATTTTGGTTACGGAGGCAGCTATTCAAGACAGACTCGGCTGGCTGCCCAGGACCGGTGCTACAGATGCTATTGAGCAGGCAGAGGTTGCGATCCATTGTATGACCTTCGATTATGATGCTCTGAGGGATGTTATTGCCACCCCGAATGCCCCATGGGTGATGGACGTCGATAACAGGAAGACTAAGAGGATGCTGTTTACTCATCTTTCTAGGGTGGCCAGGACGTGGCAGCATATCTTCGCACATTATGTTATGCCGACCACCCATTTCACAGATATCCTATGGACATGCTTGTCCTGATCAGATGTGTCATGGAGGGGAAGGAGGTATACTTCCCTCGACTGATCAGACGATACATGTGGCGGGCCCATGTCCGTGGCTTGCTTCCCTTTCCCACCTTGGTCACTACGATGATTCAGTTAGCAGGCGCCCCATGGGAGGTAGATGATGAGATACCACTTCCGTTCCACGGAAAAGAGGAAGTGATTCCGTGGGGGGAGTGGGTACATGAGAAGCCAGCTTTCCGGCGCCGGTCTAGAGCTAGAGCAGCAGTAGCCGGAACTTCTTCTTCATCAGCTGCAGTAGCACCGTCGGCACCATCAGCATCCACTGCACCATCAGCAGCACCCCAGCTGACATATCTCTTGGTGCAGCATCTGATCCAATTTATGGAGCGCAGTAAGCGCTGCATTATACGATGCCTGGACAGGATAGATCAGATGTTCGTGGCATTGGACGTTGAGTTGCCCCCTCTTCCCGAGCCCTCTGCATCAAAGGAGGAGCATGCTGAGGAGCATGAGAAGAAGCCAGCTCAGACAGAGGTACCACCGCAGACACAGGCTACTCCGGAGGTTCAGCAGCCACCTAAGGAGCCACAGCCTGAGACCCAGCAGCCAGACGCGATAGTTGACCCTCACTATGAGCCTAACCAGTAGCATCGAGGACGATGCATCATTCTAAGTGTGGGGAGGTCACTATTGTCGTCGTCGGTGGGACCGCTATTTTGGGTGACAAGTTCATACATTTGTTTTTTATTTCGTGTTATTTCTAGTATTTTGCACTCTGTTTTACCGCACTCTTTGGATCATTGTATATATTTGTCATTTTGGATACTTTTATCTTAGTTGTTGCATTTTGCACCATAGTTTGGATATACTCTTCATTTTAGATTTTTAGTTGAATTTGCATTTGCAGTTGATAGTGTATATATATGTAGTTACTTTAGTTAGTAGTTGTGATTTGAAAATTATGGATTATTGGAGCTTGGTTTACCCTTTTTACATATGAAAATTGGTTTGATTGAAAAAAGGGGATAAACTAAGGAATTTAAAACTTTTCTAAATCTCAACATTGCATTAGGTTAAGCTTAGTCAAAATAATGAAAATTTTCAATAATTTTTAACTATAGGGCACCCCAATTGATTGAAAATTTTTTTTTAGAACTTGCTTGAATTATACACTTTGTGGATCATGTTTTGAGCTAAGAACACAAGCATGTAAGTTTTGAGCCTTAATTGTAATCTTTGATTTGTTTGATTCTTTATGTCCATTATTTTGTGTATACATGCATTTATATGATTGAGGCCATTGTTCAAATAGCTCACTTGTCCAAATAGCCTAGCTTTTATCTTCCATTGTTAGCTAATTTTTAGCCTATGCTTAACCCATTTGTTCTTAATTGTTGCTCATTACAAGCCTAAATGAAAAACAATAAATGTCCCTTGTTTGGATCTTTGATTAGCTTAGGCTAGTGAGAGTGTTCATTACTTGATTTTGGGAAAGTTGCGAACATTGGGTAGAGATAAAAGTGTATTTTGTATTTCTTTTGTTGAAAATTTTGGGAATTGGGTACATACTCATGTATCGATTATGTTTAAACCATATGCATTGATGCTTTTGTGTATATTTTAGTTTGAAAAAAAAAAGAAAAAAAATTAAAGAGAAAAACAAAAAGAAAAAAAAGAAAAAAAGAAAAAGAAAAGCAATAAAAAGGGGACAAAATGTCCCAAAGTTCAAAGTTCAATAAAAAATCAATGTATATGTGTGGTGATCAAAAAGAAAATGCATGAGTATGTGAAAAAGTGAAGAATGGGTAGTTAGCTTTGTTTAGAATTGTATAGGTTATCATAGGTTAGGTGGGAAGTTTAAGTTAATCAAAGATTCAAATTCTAGTTCACTTGACCATATGCATCCTTACCTTGACCCTAACCCCATTACAACCTATAGGAAAGTCCTCATGATATTTGTATGCATGCATGAAGTAATTGTTGATTGTTAGATGAAAGACAAATCCTGGAAAGCATGATGAGGGGAGAATTGAGTGAATCAACCCCATACACTTGAGTGACTAGAGCGGATACACATCCGGTGAGGGTTCGATCACTCAATTATATGTTTCCACCCATGATCATCTTTTCTTGCATGTTTGTAAAATCTTTCAATTATTCAAGTCAATTGTGGGTTTGCTTTGACTACTATTGCTTTAGCCCTTGTACTTGTACATGTATTCTTGGAAATTGGTTTGTTTTGACCAAGTAATTGCATTCATGTAGATAGATTGCATATAGATAGAATGTATAAAGGTAGTTTGCATTGAATAAATATTGATACCCCTTTGCTTCTTTCTTGATATTAGCATGAGGACATGCTTAGTTTAAGTGTGGGGAGGTTTGATAAACCCCAATTCTGTGGTTTATCTTGTGCTTATTTTAGGGAATTTTATCACTTTTTCCCACATTTATACAATGAAATAGCATGGTTTTGTAATTCTCCCTTGAATTGTGCTTAAGTATAAAAACATGCTTTTTAGGCCCTTAAATTGGTGATTTTAATTCACTTTAATTCCATTCGATGTCTTGATGTGTTTGTTGAGTGATTTCAGGTCCATAAGGCAAGTATTGGATAGAAGAAATGAGGAGAAAAGCATACAAAGTGGAGAATGCATAAGGAAACAAGGATTTGGAGTACATCAACCCACGCGCACGCGCAGAAGACGCGCACGCGTGGATGTGAAGTTGCATGGTGACTGCTGAGCAAATTATTGTGATGGTCTAGATTCAATGCAAGCTAACTAAATGTAATCTATCTATATGAATGCATCCACTTGGTCAAAATAAATCAATTTCCAAGAACACATATACAAACACAAGGGCTAAGGCAATAGCAATCAACTCAACCCACAATTGAGTTGAATGATTGAAAGATTTTACAAACTTGCAAGAAAAGATGATCATGGGTGGAAACATGTAATTGAGCGATCGAACCCTCGCCGGATGTGTATCCGCTCTAGTCGCTCAGTGTATGGGGTTGATTCACTCGATTCTCCCCTAATCATGCTTTCCATGATTTGTTTTTCATCTAACAATCAACAATTATTTCATGCATGCATACAAATATCATGAGGACTTTCCCATAGGTTGTAATGGGGCTAGGGTCAAAGTAGGATGCATATGGTCAAGTGAGCTAGAAATTCAAATCTTTGATTAACTTAAACTTCCTACCTAACCTGTGACAACCTATACAATTCTAAACAAACCTAAATACCCATTCTTCACTTTTCATACACTCATGCACTCTCTTTTTTATCACAACTCATATGCATTGACTCTTATTGAACTTCACTTTGGGGCATTTTGTCCCCTTTTTATTGCTTTTCTTTTTTTTTCTTATATATATATATTTTTTTCTTTTTGTTTTTCTCATTTTTTTTCTTTTCAAACTAAAATATATACAAGAACATCAATGCATATGGTTTACACATGATTAATACATGAGTATATACCCAATTCCCAAAATTCTCAACACAAATACAAAAACACACTTTTATCTCTAACCAATGTTCCCAACTTTCTCGAAATCAAGTAATGAACACTCTCACTAGCCTAAGCTAATCAAAGATCCAAACAAGGGACATTTATTGTTTTTCACTTAGGCTTGTAATGTGCTATCATTAAGAACAAATGGGTTAAGCATAGGCTCAAAATTGGCTAACAATGGAAGATAAAAGGTAGGCTATTTAGGTGAGTAAGCTATTTAAACAATGGCCTCAATCATATAAATGCATGTATACACAAAGTAATGGACATAAAGAATTAAACAAATCAAAGATTACACTCATAGGAAGAGAATAATGCACACAAGAATGAAAATAAGTGGTTATATGATGTAACCACGCAATTAGGCTCAAAACTCACATACTTGTATTCTTTGCTCAAAACATGATCCAAAGTATATAATTTAAGCATGTCCTAAAAAAAATTTTTTCAACCAGTTGGAGTGGTGCTTTAGAAATGGAATTCTTGGAAATTTTCATCATATTGACTAAGCTTAATCTAATGCAAGGTTGTGATTTAGAAAACTAAAAAAAAATTCTTAGCTTACCCCTTTTCCAATCAAAGCACATTTCATATGCAAAGGGGATCAAGTAGGTTTCAACAATTCACAATGTTTTTTCCAATTCACAACCAAAAGGGCTAAAACAACTATATAATAAAAATCCAACCAAAATACGAAATGTATACAATCTAAGGTACAAAATGCGATGACTAAGATAAAGTAATCCCAAGATAACAAATATATACAATAATCTCAAAGTTAAAGTTCAAAATAAAGTAGCAGAAGCTAGAGGATAAATGTCTGAAAGTTTACCACACAAATGCTATCCACCGGTCACGAACGGTGACCTCCCCGCACTTTAGGATGAAGCATCGTCCTCGATGCTACTGCTGGAGCACGGGATGGGGGTCAACAGTGACGCCGGACTGTGGCTCAGGCTCAGGCTGTGGCTGTGAGTCCTCAGGGGGCTGCGGAACCTCTGTGGTGGCCTGTGTCTCTAGGGGTGCCTGCTGCTGAGTTGGCTCCTCAACATGCTCTTCCTCCTGATCCTGCTCATCAGAGGCGGGAGAGTCTGGCAGCAGAGGTAGCTCGATACCCTGCGATACAAACACCTGGTCTATGCGATCGAGACGTCACATGATTCGATGCTCGCTGCATTCCATGAAGCAAAACAGGCGCTGCACTAACAGGTATGTCGGCTCAGGTGCTGGTGGTGGTGGCAAGGTTGCTACGGCTGTTGAAGCAGAGGAGGGTCCTGCTACTGCTGTGGAAGATGAAGGCTGAGCTGCCTCCACCACTACTCTAGTTCGCGAACGGCATCTGGATAGAGGCTTTTCGAGCACCCACCCACCCCACGGAATAGTAACCTCCTTGTCGTCGTTATCTGGGGGTGGTGGTGTCACGTCATTGTCCTCCCATGGGACATTGGCTAGCTCAATCATGCTGGTGACCAATGTAGGAAATGGTAATAGGCCACAAATGTGTGCACGCCACTTGCTCTGCCTGATCAACCGGGGGAAGTCTACCTCTTTCCCCTCCATGACACAGCCAATCAGAACTAGCATATCCATCGGAATCTCTGAAAAGTGAGTGCTGGGCAGGACATAATGAGCGAATATATGCTGCTAAGTCCTAGTCTCTCTCGACAGATAAGTGAATAGCATCCCCTTGGGCTTCTTGTTGCCAGAATCCATTATCCAAGGGGCTTCCAGTGTGGCAATCACGTGCTTTATGATAAACCCTAATTTTGTGGTTTACATTGTGTAGAATTTGGGGGCTTTTGTCAATATTTTTCACACTTATTCACAAGAATTGCATGGTTTTGTGTTCTCTTCCTAATATTGCTCCACGATGAAAAACATGCTTCTTTTGCCTTAAAATTGCTATATTTTGATCCTCTTTTATTATCATTCGATGCCGTGACGTGTTTGTTGAGTGATTTCAGAAATTATAGGACAATAATGGCCTAGAAGAGAGAAAGAAAGCATGCACAAGAGGAAGGAATATGAATATTTGGATTTTGGGAATTTTAGCATTGGCGCGCACGCGCACCTCGCGCGCACGCATGGATGTGGACAGCTGGAAGCGGCACGCAAAGATCGACGCATCTGTGCAGATTAGGGAAATCCACACCGACGCGCATGCGTACATGGCGCGCACGCGTGGATCACAAAAGCAATCGTCCCACACGCACGCATGGCGCGTACGCGTGACAAGCTGCACGTGACCTCATTAAAGGAAATCGTGCCTGGCGATTTCTGAGGCTCAAGAGGCCCAAATTCAAGCTGGTTCTGCATGGAAAAAACCCAAGGATGCTAGGGGGAAAGGGAGGGATCATTCATTTTTACACTTAGACACAACTTTTAGCTACTTTTTGGTTCTTGTTCTCTAGAGAGAGAAACCCTTATTCCTCTCTAGATCTAGCTCTAATTTGATCTTCCCTTGTTGAATTCTGAATTGGATCTTGTTAATTACTAGTTTTGATTGTTTAATTTGACTTCTTTAGTATAATTTTGTTTAGATCTTGTGTTAATTTTATGTTTTCTTGTCAATTGTCATTTTATACCCATTTCATGAATCTTGTGAATCTTGAATTGCTAATGTTACATTGATGATTTTCATGATTAATTGTGTTGTGTGAGTGATTGTATGTTGATAATTGTTAGTGGGTACTTGTTAATTTCAATTTAATTGCACTTTGAATATGTCTTTTAGTAATGCTTACCATGTGTTTGATGAAATGTTTCCTTTGATTATGGAATAGTTCTCTTTACTCTTGTCCTAGGCTAAGGGAATTGGGTAAACTTGAGTCATTGGGTCTAATGGATTTGATGATTTAGGAACCCTTAGTGGTCAATTTGATAGTCATTGACACTAGCCTACTACTAAGTCAATTAGTAGCTATGTTGGACCTTATGGGTTGATGTTGACTAAACCATTTAACATACTTCAAGTATAGAGGTAGACTTAATGAGTTTGGTTCCTCATAATTGTCAAGATATGGTTATTAGACAAGGATAGTGACCCCAATTCCCATGTCTAGCCAAGGGTTGCTTTATTATTCATATTTGAAAACCCCAAAAATCCTAATTGCTTGTCTTAGTTATAGTTATTTGGTTAGTCTTAGAGTAGAATTATATTGGATGTTATCTTATTAGTTTGGAATTGCTCACATCTTGCTTTAGTTGTTTGAATTAGTTTCTTGCACTCCAAGATTACTTACTTGTTAGGATTCTTAGTTTAATTTCTTGCTAATGACTTGCAACCCCGGAATTCTAATCAATGTTGATGCACATGTTTGCCCATTCCTTGTAAGACGACCCGAGGTTTGAATACTTCGATTATTTTTATTGGGGTTGAACTTGTGACAACCAATTCCTTCTAAATTTGAATCGAGGATTGTTGTTGGTTAGAACTATACTTGCAACGGGATTTTATTGAGAAACTCTATACTGACATAATCCTCGAGCATCAAATTTTTGGCGCCGTTACCGGGGAATGGTTGCAACATATGCCTTGATATTGGTTATGTGAATATGTGAATATTGTAGATAGTTTACTTTCCTTCAATACTTAGCTATAGTTTATAATTCTTTTGTATGTGTGCTATGACTCCCAAGTTTGATGATTCGGTCTCAACTGAATTCTAGCTTAGCCGAGTTTGACCCTGAGATTGAAAGAACCTTATTACACGCTCGGCAAGCTAGACGGCAGTTGGACTATACGGCTAGTACTTCGGCCTCTCTTGAGGAACATATCGAATCACTAGACGGTACCGAGAGTGACTTGGAGTCCGCTACTTCCTATTCTTCTATTGGCACTACTAATACATCTTTGCATCCTACAGGTGAACTATACATGGTGGAGCCACGACGGATCACTTTGCATGAGCAAGGAGCTCCGGATATCATACTTCAACCTCTGCAAGCAAGGTATCCTAACCTTGATCCAAACTTTGAGTTGAAGAGTAGCTTGATACATCTACTTCCTAAGTATCATGAGTTGCCGGGTCAAGATCCCATCCGACATCTAAGAGATTTTCAAGTCGCTTGTTCTACGGCTCGAAGGCATGGAGCCGATGAGTTGGCTATTATGGTTTTTGCCTTTCCCTTCTCTCTTGAAGGGCAAGCAAAGACATGGTTCTATTCGCTACCAGATGAGATTGTGACCAATTAGGATTTCTTGAGAAGAGTGTTTCTAGAAAAATTCTTCCCACCGGAGAAGACCGATTATGTCCGGAAAGAGATCTCAGGTATAATGCAAAGGGATCAAGAGAGTTTATATGAGTATTGGACTCGGTTCAAGAGGCTATTGGAATCTTGTCCACACCATGGATTGAACACTCACTTGCTCATTAGTTACTTCACCGGAGGTCTTTGTGTGGAAGATAGAAGATTGCTCACCGCTTCTAGTGGTGGTTCCCTTTCAAAAAACAAGACGGAGGGAGAATATTGGAAATTGATAAATGATGTTGCCAAGGCTACACAACATGTAAGGGTAAAAAGTAATCCTCTAAAGGGTGTGGTAGAACCATCCTCTTCCGAAGCAAGCTTGACCAAAGCGCTTGGGGACATGACCACTATCCTCACGCAAATACAAAAAGATCAAAAGGAATACTACTCTATCCAAGCCATCCAAGCCCCACCCCCAGTTGCTCAACTTGAAGGCCCTCCTAGGATTTGTGGTTTGTGCTCTAGCATCACACATTACACCAATCAATGCCATCAAATTCAAGAGGAGCATGCCCTTGTCGTAGCCAATATGAATTACAACAACCGTCCGCCCTATCCTTCTCAAGGCCAAAACAACTACCCTCATGGTAGTAATCAAAATCAAGGGTGGAGGGATAATGTACAAGGGAGTAATCAAAACCAAAGATGGAACAACTCTTATTATCATCACAACAACAACCAATCTTCAGTCCAATACCATCATAACAACACTAACCACCAAGCCAACCAATATGACCCCAACCAAAACCAAAACAACTACACCAAATATCAAGCACCACACCATAGACAAAAATCCAACCAAACCTCTTCATCTTCCACCAATCAAGTTGATGAGCTTAGAGCCGCTATGGAGAAATGGGACGAGAGCAACAAGGCTCAATTTGATGCCTTGGGCGCTCAATTAGCCAATCTCACCAACATGCTTTCAAAGATGACTGATAAACCCCGATTTTGAGGTTTATCTTGTGCTTAATTTGGGGGATTTTATCACCTTTTCTCACATTTATTCAATGAAATAGCATGGTTTTGCAATTCTCCCTTGATTTGTGCTTAAATGTCAAAACATGCTTTTTAGGCCCTTAAATTGGTGATTTTAATTCACTTTAATTCCATTCGATACTTTGATATGTTTGTTAAGTGATTTCAGGTTCATAAGGCAAGTATTGGATGGAAGAAGTGAGGAGAAAAGCATGCAAAGTGGGAGAACTCACGAAGAAATAAAGGAACCGTAAAGCTGTCGAGCCCGACCTCTTTGCATTCAATCGACCATAACTTGAGCTACAGAGGTCCAAATGAGGCGGTTCTAGTTGTGTTGGAAAGCTAATATCCGGGGCTTCGAAATGATATAAAATTTGCCATGTATGCGTGCGCGCCGATGCTGCTCGTGGCCCACTAAAGTAAAATCGCCACCAGAGATTTCTGAAGCACTTTGGGCCCAACCCAACTCATTTCTAATGCTATTTCATGCAGAATTCAAGCTTGGGCAAAGAGAGAGTAATTTTTTGTAGCATTAGCATCATGTAGGTTAGTTTCTAGAGTGAGAAGCTCCCTCTTCTCTCTAGAATTAGGTTAGGTTAATTCTCTTAGATTTAGGTTCAATTTTTTGATTTCATCTTGTTTCTTTTATGATCTCTTGTCCCTACTACTTAATTCTCTTAGTTTTCATGTTAATTTCTCTTTTATGTTCATGGATGCTCTTGTTAGATTTGGTTTACTTTTAATGCAATTTAATGTTTGATGTTCTTTTAATTGTTGATTTAAGTAGTGATTTACTTTCCTTGCAATTGATAGTTAGTAGATTTTACTATTTCTTGTCATTTATTATTCATTTCTTTTTATGCCTTCCAAGTGTTTGACAAAATACTTGGAAGGATGTTAGAGTAGATTTTGAGCATTCTTGGCTTGGAAAGAGTAATTAAGCAATCTTGAGTCATGAAAACCCAACCTATGTTGGTGACTTAGAGTTGTTGGCTAATATTGTTTCCATTGTCGCTAATCTTTTGCTAATTTAATTAGTAAGTTGATTAGGATTCTTAGATTGAGATTAGCTAGTCTTGTTAGACTTTCTTCGAGTGTGAAGATAATATGATACCTTATTCCATCGTCGAGGATGACGTAATGAGATAAATTCTTGTTTATATTTGTGACATGATTAATTAGTCTTGTTTGACATTCTCCCTATCTGTTGGAGTTGACTAAATAAGATGAATTAATCATTGCATGACTAGGATAGAAAGCCTATGATCTCAATTCTTGCCATGAATGTCTCCCTTCTTTACTTGCTTTTTTTAATTGCTTGCTTGATTTACTTTTCTTGTCATTTATTTTATTGCCCCTTTTTATCAACCAAATCCCCCTTGTTCTTCATAGCCAATAATTGACCACTTCATTGTAATTCCTTATGAGATGACTCTGAGTCTAAATACTTCGGTTAATTTTTATTTGGAGTTTGTTACTTGTGACAACCAAATTTAATTTGATTTGAGGATTGACTATTGGTTTGGACTATACTAACAACGGAATTATTTTGTGGAATTCCGAACTGGTATAAATCCTTGCTATCAATGACCATGCCCTCTCCCAAAAACAACACCAACCAACCCTCAAGCTCTTCTAACCTTCCATCCCAACCCCAACCAAACCCCAAGGGCGGTCTCGAAGCCATCACTCTACGGTCGGGGACTACATTGGAGGAGATACCTCCTAGGGTCATGGAAGACATTCATGAGGAAGAAGTGGTTGTTGAAGCTCCGCATGAAGAAGAGGAGGTAGACAAAAGGCATGAGGAAGAAGGAGTAAGCCTTAAGGAACCCAAGAGGAAGCCTATAGTGGATGAGTCCATTCCTATCCCATTCCCTTCCATGGTGAAGAAAGCAAAGAAGACTTCGGAATTCGATTTGAATATGCTTCAAGTGTTCAAGAAGGTTGAGGTAACTATACCACTTCTTGATGCTATCCAACAAATTCTGAAATATGCAAAATTTTTGAAGGACTTGTATACACATGATAAATCCCAATTTCGTGGTTTATCTTGTGCTTATTTTACGGGATTTTATCACCTTTTCCCACATTTATTCAATGAAATAGCATGGTTTTGTAATTCTCCCTTGAATTGTGCTTAAGTGTAAAAACATGCTTTCTAGGCCCTTAAATTAGTGATTTTAACTCACCTTAATTCCATTTGATGCCTTGATGTATTTGTTGAGTGAATGAGGCAAGTATTGGATGGAATAAATGAGGAGAAAAGCATACAAAGTGGAGAATGCATGAGGAAACAAAAAATTTGGGAATGTATCGATGGGCGCGCACGCGTACAAGGCATGCACGCGCAGAAGTGATTTTATATAGAGACGCGCACGCGTACATATCGCGTACGCGTGGATGAAGAAACAGCCAATCGATGCGCATGCACACATGGCGCGTACGCGCCGATACCAGCACGTGACTCACTCAAAGGCAAAATGCTGGGGGCGATTTCTGAGCTGCCCAGGCCCATATCCAACTTGTTTCCGAGTCTAATTCATACAGAATTGAAGTCCAAGCAAAGGGGGAGCAATTAGTTAGTCAACATGAGCCTTTATTTAGTTTTCTAGAGAGAGAAGCTCCCTCTTCTCTCTAGAATTAGGTTAGAATTAGGTTAAATTGTCATAGATCCATGTTTAATTCTTTGCTTTCATCTTGTTTCTTTTATAATTTCTCATGTCTACATCTTGATTTTCTTAGTTGTAATTTTAATTTCTCATTTTGCTCTCTTTTGTGATGATGAACTCATGTTGGATTTGGTTTACATTTAATGCAATTTGATGTTGATGTTTCCTTCTTTGATGAATTAAATTGTTGATTTACTTTCCTTGCAATTGGTAGTTGTTAGATTTATCATTCTTGTATATTTATCATGCTTTCCTTTTTTACCCACCAAGTGTTTGAAAAAATGCTTGGTTGGGCTTTAGAGTATACTTTGAGCATTCTTGGCTTGGAAAGAGTAATTACGCAATCTTGAGTCATGAAAACCCAATTTAGATTGGTGATCTAGAGTTGTTAGTTAATATTAATTCCATTGACTCCAATCTCTTGCTAATTTAATTAGTGAGTTGATTGGGATATTTGGATTGAGATTAGCTAGTCTTGTTTGGCTTTCTCTCATGGAAGATAACTTACACCTTCTTCCAATGTTGGAGATGACGAAATGAGATAAATTCTTGTTAAGCATTATTATGATTAATGACTAGGATAGAGAGCCTATGATCTCAACCCTTGCCATGAATGTCTCTCCTTATTACTTGCTTTCTTTAGTCACTTGTTTGTTTTACCTTCTCTTGTTCTTCTTATAAACCAAAACCCCCTTGCCCCTTTATAGCCAATAATTGACCACTTCATTGCAATTCCTAAGGAGACGACCCAGAGTCTAAATACTTCGGTTAATTTTCATTGGGGTTTGTACTTGTGACAGCTCAAATTTTTTATGTGGGAATTGTTTGTTGGTTTAGAACTATGCTTACAACGAAACAATTATTTCTATAAGAAGAAAATCTAGACCATCGAGCAAAACGCCATCATCAACACACAAGGATAGGATAGGAGAGTTGGAGACATTATCCTTGGATACTTCAATTTCTTCCTTGATGGAGCTTATTCCAAAAAAAAGTGGTGACCCTGGACCTTGTTTGGTGTCTTGTTGTATTGGTGGACGCACTTTTCATGACTGTATGTGTGACCTAGGAGCTTGCGTAAGCATCATGCCGCTTTCTATCTTTGTGTGGTTGAATTTAGCTCCATTAAAGAAGTCGACGACGAAGTTTGCCTTAGCCGATAAAAGTGTGATCACGGTGATGGGAGTAGCAGAAGATGTACTTGTGGCGATCAAGGACTTAGTCTTTTCGGTTGACTTTTACAACCTTGAAATGCCGCCAACAGAAAATAGAAGCTCATCATCCGTTCTACTTGGTAGACCCTTCCTTAAGACCTCTAAATTCAAGTTAGATGCCTTCACCAGCACATATTCCTTTGAGGTTGGAGACAAGACTATCAAGTTCAATTTGGAGGAAGCCATGAAGCATCCTCCCGAAGAGCATTCCGTTCTTCGATGTGATGTAATCGATGAATTGGTAGCAGAAGTGCAAAAAGAAGACTACAACAAGTTATGCTACCCTATTGTTGAAGGAACGAATGACCAAGAGGATGAACAAGAGAAAGTTGTTGAGAATGAACCACATAAGCTTGATGAAAAGGAACCTCAGGTTGAGGCAAAGAGTGAACTGAAGCCTCTTCCATCTCATTTGAAGTGTGCTTTCTTAGAGGATAACCATAAGTTTCCAGTCATTATTCCTAGTGAGCTTTCTAGTGAAGAAGAAGGGAAGCTCCTATATGTTCTAAGAAAGTACAAGAAGGCAATTGGTTGGAGCCTAGCCGATATTGTGGGGATTGACCCTCGCAAGTGCATGCATCGTATATTTCTCCAAGAGGGAGCTAGGCCGGTTAGACAACCGCAAGGGAGGCTCAACCCAACCATCCTCGATGTGGTAAAGAAGGAGGTCACTAGACTACTTGATGTGGGTATCATATATCCAATTTCTGACAGTGAGTGGGTGAGCCCGGTCCAGGTTGTTCCCAAGAAATCGGGCATTACTGCGGTTAAAAAGGATGATGGTGAAGTGGTCACCAAGAGAGTACAAAACACATGGCGAGTGTGCATCGATTATAGAAGATTGAACGCCGCCACAAGGAAGGACCACTACCCTTTGCCCTTTATCGATCAGATGTTGGACCGTTTGCCGGGTAAATCCTATTATTGCTTTCTTGATGGATTCACTGGTTACTTCCAGATTCACATTGCTCATGAGGATCAGGAAAATACCACATTCACTTGTCCTTTTGGCACCTTTGCCTACAAAAGGATGCCATTTGGACTATGTAATGCACCTGCTACTTTTCAGCGGTGTATGACGAGTGTCTTTTTTTATTTGATGGAGAATTGTCTGTAAGTCTTTAGGGATGACTTCAGTGTTTATGGGACTTCATTTGATTATTGCTTAGAGAACTTGGCCAAGGTCTTAGCTAGATGTGTTGACACTAACCTTGTCTTGAATTTTGAAAAATGTCACTTTATGGTAAGACAAGGTATAGTGTTAGGACATGTAGTATCTAGTGAAGGCATTTCTGTAGACCCGGCCAAGGTCGATGTTATCACCACTTTACCTCACCCCTCATCTGTGAGGGAGGTCCGCTCATTTTTGGGATATGTAGGATTCTACAGGCACTTTATTAAAGATTTCAGCAAGCTTGCTTTGCCATTGTTGTGCCTACTCCAAAAAGATGTGGACTTTGAGTTTGACAGTACATGTGTGAATGCATTTGAGGAGTTAAGGAGAGTTCTTACCACAGCACCGATTGTGCGAGGCCCCAATTGGACGCTACCGTTTGAAATAATGTGTGATGCGTCAAACCATGCTATAGGTGCCAGGCTTGCACAGCGCGATGGTAAACTCCCTTATGTCATTGCTTACTCTTCCAAAACATTGGATGCAGCACAATCCAACTATACCACTACCAAAAAGGTACACCTAGCTATTGTTCATGCTTTAGATAAATTCAGATCTTATTTGCTAAGTTCCAAGATAGTGCTATACACGGATCATGCAGCATTAAAGTACTTATTGACAAAGAATGAGTCAAAACCTAGACTCATACGTTGGATCTTACTTTTGCAATAATTCAACATTGAGATTTGGGACCGGAGTGGGTCTCAAAACTTAGTTGCGGATCATTTAAGCTGCCTTAAGAATTTAAAATTTGACCCATTTCTGATCGATGACTCATTCCCATTAGATAGTTTGCATGCTGTGTTGGATAGCTTTCCTTGGTTTGCCCCAATGGCGAACTACTTGGATGCAAAACTCTTCCCTCCTAACTTTTCTAAACACCAAAGAGACAAGTTGAGGAGTGATTCCAAATACTACATTTGGGATGACCCTCACTTGTGAAGGAGGGGAGTAGACCAAGTAATTCGAAGATGTGTCCCAGAATCTGAAATCTAACCCATTCTTAAAGCTTGCCATTCATTTGAATGTGGTAGCCACTTTGGCCTACAAAGGACGGCTAAAAAGGTGTTGGATTGTGGATTCTGGTGGCCAACCTTATTCAAGGATGCTAACCAGTTCTGTGTGTCTTGCCATCAGTGTCAGAAGTCGGGAAACACATCCCAAAGGGATGAGATGCCTCAGCAACCTATGTTGTTCTGTGAGATATTTGATGTATGGGGCATTGAATTTATTGAACCGTTTCCCAACTCAAGTGGGTATATATATATTCTGTTAGCGGTTGACTACGTGTCAAAGTGGGTAGAAACAATACCTACCCGCCTTGATGACGCCAACACCGTCATTTCTTTTATTAGAAATAACATTGTATGCCGTTATGGGTCGCCACAAGCAATCGTGAGCGACCAAGGATCCCACTTTTTTAACAGGAAAGTAGAAGCACTGCTCAAGCGCTATGGAGTATTGCATAAGGTTACTACTGATTATAACCCACAGACCAACGGACAAGCGGAAGTGTCCAACCGGGAGATTAAGAGAATCTTTGAGAAAGTGGTAGATCCACAAAGGAAGGATTGGAGCCTCCAGTTAGGAGATGCACTATGGGCGTATAGGACGGCCTACAAGACTCCGTTGTGGATGAGTCCCTTCGGGATCGTCTATGGTAAGGCATGCCACCTTCCGGTGGAAATTGAGCATAAAGCCTATTAGGCGGTAAAGCAGTGCAACATGGATTTAACTAAGGCGGGAGTGGCCAGGAAATTACAGCTAGAGGAGCTCGAGTGTTTGAGGAACGAAGCATATGAGAATGATCGGATCTACAAAGAAAATACTAAAGCATTTTATGACCATCACATCCGGAAGAAGGATTTCCAAGAAGGTGATGAGGTTCTCCTCTACAACTCGAGGCTTCGATTCATGCCTGGCAAGCTCCGCTCAAGATGGGAAGGACCTTTCAAGGTGAAAGAGATAAAGCCCTATGGAGTAGAGGAGTTGTTTGATCCTAAAAGTAAAGCAACTTTCAAGGTGAATGGACATAGAGTGAAGAAGAACCATTGCTACAAGCTCCCAAAAGAGCTAGAGGTGTTCCTACTAACAGATGCACCTAAAGGAGGAGAAGCTTGAGCGACTGACCGTCCAACCTAAGGATGTTAAAGAAAAGTGCTTGGTGGGAGGCACCCACCGTGGTAAGATCATCCTTGTGTATACCTTCTTGTTTTTAGCTCTAGATTTTTGTATATTTTGTGACTTCTTGATGTTGTTGATTGCATAGGAATGCTAGTTTTTTTTTATCTTGTTGGATAACTAGGATGTTCATATAGATTTCATCATTTTGGTATGGATGAATTGTTGAAGTAGAGAGAATGCTATGTTTTGAATAGTGCATGAATTTTTGAGTGTTTTCTTGACTACTAGATTAAACACCTGCCAATAATGTGTTAGAATAGCCATTTCTATGATGTTTAAAAAAAATAAAATAAAATAACCAGGGAAAAGGGGGCATCTGCTCGCGAGCGCACTGTGCGAGCGCGCGCCGGTGGTGCATTTCATACTCCTGGTCCAAAAACCCGAGAGTTACGCCCACTTTGTGTCCATTTTGTGCCAGGCACCTATGCGCCAGCGTGCATGCCACCTGCGCGCCCCTTGCAACTTGGCCATCGACGCGCCAGCGCACTGTGCGCGTGCGCGTCGGTTGTGCAATATGAACTCCCTGGTACAAAAACCAGAGTGTTGTGTCATACTTATGCCTAGTCTGTGCCCGCACGGACACGCAAGCATACTTGGCGCGTTCGCGCCGGTCGCCAACTTCACCAGGCACGCGTCCGCGCACTATGCGCGTCCGCGCGCCTGTGCTGCATGCCAACTCTGGTACAAGAAAACTGAGAGTTAGGCCTACTTTGTGCCAACTCTGTGCCAGGGGCCCAACTGACTTCACGCGTACGTGCCTTTGACGCGTACGCGTCCCTCGCTCCACCCTCACCGACGCGCCAGCGCACCGTGCGTGCGCCGCCGGTCGCGCGAACTAGTTTTAAAGCTAGCGCGCCCTGTTCTATCCCTCTCCCACCTTCCTTCTTGTTTCTTTCTTTTTTCTTTCTCCATCACCTCTCTTCTCTTCTTTCTCTTCCACAACCCACCACCACCGTCTCCGGCTACTCACCGGTGACCACCACCACTTCCGGTGGCACTACATCTCATCTATCTCTTTCTCATTTTCCACCTTGATTCTTTTACACTTCTCAAGGTTATACTTCTTCTATATCTCATCTATTACTTTCTTTGTATAATCTCTTCTTCTAGTTAGATGTTTCTTGTTGATTAACATATTTTCTCTTTTAGTTGCATGCTTATACTACTTACTTTTTGTTTGTTTACTTTTCCTTTTTCTTGCTTTTCCATGAAAGTGGAATTTGAGTTTTAAATTGCTTTAATAGATCTTCTTGATTGTCTTTCATTATCTTTGTTAATAGGTGATGTTATGTGATGATTGATATTTCATTTTGGGGCTTCAAATTAGTTAAGTATCTCAAAATATCTAATTACTTGATAACTACACACCAAGTGTTCGAAGAAATGCCCGAATGCCATTTTGGTTTATTTTAGTCATATACCTTCAATTTGGTGCTTCCTCCTCACTCACTTGCTCTCTTCTAAATGTATTGAGTCTACTTTGCTGCTTAGAGTGTATGCTTGCTAATTAGATACTCATTGAACATGACTTGCTCTTTGTTATGGATGCTTGAGATTATTCTTCTCATGCCATATTGCATGCTTTACACCCTCTTCCATCCCTTGCCAAGTGTTGTGACCCATACTTCTATGATTACTTTATTGCACTATTTCTTTTGGGCACTAACTTTCACTTGCATATTCTTGTTGAGATGATCCTTTGGGTTTAATGCTTTCCTTCTTTCCCTACCTTTTTCAGGATGGCCACCAAGAAAGGCAAGGAGAAAGCTTCAAGGAAACCGGCTACAAAGAGGGCACCCCAAAAGTCAAACTCTAAGGCGCACTCTTCATTAGCAGCCAAACCCCTATCTAAGAAGGCGAAGGCACCCGCTCCTATTGATGAAAAAGAGAAGAGCAAACCGGCAAAGGATTCTTCAAGATTCCCCAACCGCTTCTGTGAACTTGTGTTCCCCGCCATGGTTGAGAGGAACTATCATGCTGAGCATCTACTCGCTCCGCCGGACAAGGTTGCTCCTTGTATTCTACCCCGCATTGAATGGCGAGGATGGGAGTTTCTTCTGAGAAAACCACAAGAGGTCAACCTCTCATGGGTGGTAGAATTCTACACTAACTACCATCTTCCCTCTCTTCAATCGGTATACATGTGCCAGAAGTAAGTCTCAGTTTAAGAAGAGGCTATTGAGCAAGTTCTTAATGTCTTACCAGTACCAAGTGACATGGATGGCTACCAAGAGGTCTTACGTCAGCGAGAAGCGTTTGGGTTTGATTGGGACTCGATCCTCCGAGTCATTGCTGAACCAGAGACATTTTGGACCCATGGTAGACTCCGGATGAGGCCCAAGTGCATTGACGCACGTTTCCTCACTGTAGAAGCTAGAGCTTGGGCCAAGATCCTATCCCACTATGTGCTACCTAGCACTCATAAGTCGTCCTTCACGGCAGATCTCGCCTTGCTTGTTTGGTGTGTTCTCACGGAGAGACCGGTGAACATTCCGCTTCTTATCAAGCAAGCGATGGGTCAAGTCCACGCCCGGGGTAATTTTCCATTTCCAGTATTGGTATCTAGTTTATTTGCTGCTGCGGGTGTTCCTTGGGAAGCCATAGACACGAAGACTATAATTCCGGCTAAGGGCGATGTGGTCCCAAGCGGAAAATACTTACATCTTCCTATGAACAACCTAAGCCTTGACATAGCCCTCCCATCTACTATTCCTTCCACCTCATCGTCACCAGCACCACAAAGATCCACCCATCAAAGGATACAAGATATACACCGAAAGATTGATAGATATGAGCGGCGCAACCAACACCGATACACTTACATCAAGAAGTTTCTGCGTTGTGTTACCCCTAGCATAGAGGAACCCGAAATATTCACATCCACCTCAAACCCAAGTGATGGGAGCTCTGTTGAAGGGGATAGTGAAGGTTCCAATCCCGACCGTCCTTTGCATATTGTTGGTAGCACGGAGGACCGTGCTAAATTCTAAGTGTAGAGAGGTCGTTCGACCGATCTCTATGGGTAACAATCTCTTCCTTTCAACACCCATGGATTTATCTTTTGCTTAATAGTTAGTACATTGCATGTGTAGTTAGTCTTGCTTGTAAATATTCCTTGCATGATAGTTAGTCTCTATAGAGTTTCTTGGTCAAAATAATGACTTCTTCCCTAAGAAACTGTGTTTTGGAGCACCCTAACAATTTTGAAAATTTTTTTGCGGTAAACTTGCTTAAAGAATGTATTTTGGAACATAGTGATTGAGCTAAGAACACAAGCATGTGAGTTTTGAGCCTATTGTGTGGTTATATCTTCTAACCACTATTCCCCATTCTTCTATGCATTACTCTCTCTCTCTATGATTGTAATCCTTGCTTTGTCTGATCCTATATGTCCATTACTGTGTATGAATGCATTTACATGATTGAGGCCATTATTTCAATATTCACTTTTTCCAAACGGCCTTAACCCTTTTATCTACCATTGCTAACCAATTTTGAGCCCATGATAAACCCTCTTTGTTCTTAAATAGAGCACATCAACAACCCTAAGCGAAAAACAATGAATGTCCCTAGATTTGGATCCTTGATTAGCTTAGGTAAGTAGAGGTGTGTATCATTCAAAAGGAAGGGTGTACTTGGGAACTTGGGTAGATGTAAAGAGGTGTATTGTAGTTGTAATTGAAAATTCTAGTATTTGGGAACATACTCATGTATTGAATGATTGAACCATATGCATTGAAACTTTTGTACATGAAACCCCAAGAAAAAGGGGACCAAAAATAAAAAATATATATATAATTTATATGTGTATATATGACATTGTAAGAAAAAAAATAGAAAAAAATATAGATGAAACAAAAATATGAAAAAAAAAGTGAAAGCAATGAAAGGGGACAAAAATTCCCAAAGACGAAGTAATAATAACAATGCATATGGGATGTAAATTTAAAAGAATGCATGAGTATGTAAAAAGTGAAACTCATGGGTAGCTAGGTAATGTATTATAGTTGTATAGGTTGTTCTATGTGTCTAGTGGGATCTTAGGTTAATCAATGATTCAAATTTTAAGCTCACTTGACCATATACATCCTTGCCCTCACCCTAGCCCCATTACAACCCATGAATAAGACCTCATGATACTTCTAAGCATGCATTAAGTAATTTTTTATTGTTAGATGAAAGACAAATCTTGGAAAGCATGATTAGGAGAGGATTGAGTGACGAACCCTATACACTCAAACGAATAGAGCGGATACACTTCCGGTGAGGGTTCGATGCTTAACCCCTTGTTCCCAGCTTTCACAAGCATTCATCTAGCAAGTTATATGCACTTCATAGTAATGTTCAAATTGGTAGGATTTATGAACTACATATCATTTTTGCCCCGTATGCTCATATGTGCTCTTGGAGGATAGATTTACCCTTGACCAAGTAGATAGATGATTTTACATTAGTTGCATGCATTTATTTAGGTCATTTGCACTTCATGAACCCTTTCTTACCATGATCTTTGGTCTTTTTATTTTTAAGCATGAGGACATTCTTGGTTTAAGTGTGGGGAGATTTGATAAACCCTAATTTTGTGGATTACGTTGTGTAGAATTTGGGGGTTTTGTCAATATTTTTCACACTTATTCACAAGAATTGCATGGTTTTGTGTTCTCTTCCTAATATTGCTCCATGATGAAAAACATGCTTCTTTTGCCTTAAAATTCCTATATTTTGATCCTCTTTTATTACCATTCGATGCCGTGACATGTTTGTTGAGTGATTTCAAAATTTATAGGGCAATAATGGCCTAGAAGAGAGAAAGAAAGCATGCACAAGAGGAAGGAACATGAAGATTTGGATTTTGGGAATTTCAGCATGGGCGCGCACGCGCACCTCACGCGCACACGTGGATGTGGACAGTTGGAAGCGGCGCGGAAAGATCGACGCATCTGATGACAAGTCATCTTATACTAGTTTTACTAGTCTTTTTCTTTTGTTTTTAATAGGTTTTATACACTTTCTTGCATTGTAAGTTAGCAATTTGGAGTGGAATTGCATTGTTTCTTTGAATCAATCAACCACCCTTTAATTGACACAAAATCATGAGGTTTAAGCTAAAATTAATTGGTTATAAATGAATTTTACGCTTTGTGAATTTTGTGATACTTTGATTGGTTGTTTTGATTACTTGTAGGTGAAGAAAAGAAAAAAATAAGAAAAGCGTAGCCTAAGGAGCGTGATCTAAGGAAATAAAGAAAGCATGCTCAAGGGAAGAAAAGCGTGGCTCAAAACAAGGAGCAAGAGCACAAAGCTCTTACCAAGAGCTTAGAGCCCTTGTGGAGAGCTTTACTTCAACAAATCAAAGGCCAAGCTCTTACCAAGAGCCTAGAGCTCTTGCCAAGAGCTTAACCAAGTGCACGAGGAAGGAGGAAGCAAGGCAAATCCAAGACAAAGCTCTTGCCAAGAGCTTTCTCCAAGAGCTTTCTCCACGAGGGAACGTGCGCACAGTTTGGCAAGGAAGGGAACCAAAGCTCTTGGCCAAAGCTCTTGCCAAGAGCCGAGCTTTCCCTTGGGAGGTGCACCATGGGCCAAAAATTTATCAAAAATCCAAATTAATTCATTTTTTCACCAAATTTTAGAGCCCACCCAAATTCTTAGATCCAAATTAGGAAGTGTATAAATAGGTGTTATTTTGATTTATAAAGGACCTTTTTCTTCTTGGAGAATTTTCAATTGTAATTTTGAGAGTTTTTACTTTGACTTTGGATCTCTGAGTTCTATTTTGGGGAATTAGGAAAGAGAATTGATCTCTCTTCTTCCTTGTTCTTGCTTCTACATCTTTTTACTCTTTGTTTTGGATCTTGGGTGGAGAATTGAAGAAATTCTGTTTCAATTTATCCTTGGGACCCCTCTCTATTTATTTGTCTGCATAATTCAAGAAATTGTGCTTTTGGATTTGAATTCTCTTTACTGCTTTCTTCTCTACTTCTCCTATAATTTACTTTTTTACTTCTCATTGCAATTGTTCTTGGTTGGATCAAGGAAGGATTGAGATCTAGACTTGTTCTCTAGTCTCTTCTAACCCTGAGATCTTTAACTTCTCTTGAACCATTGCAACTGAGCCACATTTTGCTTTCTGTTTGGATTTTCAAGCAATTGTTCTCTTCTGTTTAGATCTGTTGCAATTTTATTTCATATCCTATTTATTTGTTTAATGTCATTTTGATTTCTCTTGTTTAATTTCTGCAATCTCAACTCCGAAATCCTTTTATAATTCAAGCAATTTATATTTCTTGCACTTTAAGCTTCAGTCATTTACATTTCTTGCAATCTAAGTTTCTGCAGTTTATATTACTTGCACTTTAAGATTCATCTTCTTTAGTTCCTTTGCTCTTTAATTTACTACAATTCTTCCCTCTCCCTTTACAATTCATGCAATTTAGCTTCTGTCAGTTACAAACCACTCAAATCAACTCTTGTTTACTTGACTAAATCAACCACTAAACTAAAGTTGCTCAATCCTGCAATCCCTGTGGGATCGACCTCACTCACGTGAGTTATTATTACTTCATGCGACCCGGTACACTTGCCGGTGAGTTTTGTGTTGCATCGTTTTCCACACATCAAGTTTTTGGCGCCGTTGCCGGGGATTGATTAGATTGACAATGATTAAGTGAAGTGGAGATCTAGATCAAGCATTTTTTCTTTTCTGTTTCTTTACTTTTTAACTAACACACTAACTGTTTGAATTTTTGCTTAAGCTAACTAAAAGTTCACTCTAGCAATGGATTGAAGTGTTATTGTCTTTCTGGTTTTGTGTGATTTTTATGTTTGGTTTGTATGTCAGGGACAAAGAGAGCTATACCCACCTTTTGTGAACAAGATGAAAGAACCATCAAGAGATTAAGAAGAGCTGAAAGAGGAAAAAACATTGTTGGAGAAGAGGATTCATAAGAAGAGTTCCAAGATATGGAGGAACTCTCAACCAACCCAACAAATCCATCAGGAGGAGCAGCCAATAACAACAACAATCCACCACAGATAAGAGTTTTGGCTTCCTACAATTTGCAAATCCTAGACATTGTAGTAGTAGCATTCTCACCCCAAATGTTAATGCAAATAACTTTGAACTAAAGCCACAACTCATCACCTTGGTCCAAAACAACTGCTCTTATGGAGGAGGACTTGAAGATCCGAACCAACACTTGTCTACTTTCTTGAGGATCTGTGACATTGTCAAAACTAATGGTGTGCATCATGATAGCTACAAGCTATTGTTATTTCCATTTTCTCTCAGAGACAAAGCTTCTCAATGGTTGGAGTCCTTCCCAAGGGACAGCATCAACAATTGGGATGATCTAGTGAGCAAGTTCCTTGCCAAATTTTACCCACCTCAAAGGATCATTAGGTTGAAGACTGAAGTACAAACATTCACACAAATGGACACTGAACCTATTTATGAGGCATGGGAGAGATACAAGGCTCTAATCAGGAAGTGCCCTCCTGAAATGTTCAATGAATGGGACAGGTTGCAGAATTTTTATGAAGGCTTGACATTGAAATCTTAGGAGGCATTGGATCACTCAACTGGAGGCTCTTTGCAGCTCATGAAAACTGCAGAGGAGGCCCAAAATCTCACTGATATGGTGGCTAACAACCAGTATTTCTTTGCTCACCAAAGGCAAAGCCAACCATCACAAAGGAAAGGAGTGATGGAGTTGGAAGGAGTGGACTCAATCCTAGCTTAAAACAAAATGATGCAGCAGCAAATTCAACAACAATTTGAGCAAATGGCCAAAAGGATTGATAGCCTCCAAGTTGCAGCAGTCAACACAAGCCAACCATCAACCACATGGGGGCAAGGTGAAGAAGCTTGTGAAGACCAACAGCAAGAACAAGTCCAGTATATGCACAACAAAAATTATGGGCCAAATGAGGTTTATGGTGACACTTACAACCCCTCTTGGAAGAACCACCCCAACCTCAGATGGGGAGACAATCACACTCAGACTCAACAGCCATGGCAAAAGAATTCAGCCCAAAACAGTTGGAAAAACACAAACCACAATAAGCAGCACAATAATAACCAAAATACATATAGAAAACCACAAAACACTTACCCCAACTCTAACCATCATCCATCCAATAACCAAGCCACTAATCAATACACTTACCATCAACCCTCAACACCCCAAAACCAACCTATCTCACAAGACTCTCAGAGGATCACCAACTTGGAGATATTAATGGAGAAAATGATGAAGCACCAAGAAATGACAACAAAGAACCAGGAAGCTTCCATGAAAAATATGGAGAGGTAGATTGGGCAGCTTTCCAAGCAAATTTCCATTGAGAGACCATCAAGCTTATTTCCAAGCGACACCATCCCTAATCCAAAAGAGGAGTGCAAAGCTATACAGCTAAGGAGTGGAAAGATCTTGATAAAAGATGAAGAAGCAACCAAGAAGCCTAAGGAAAGCAACAAAGAGCCAACAGAGAAAGGGGAAGCCAGCAACAAGGATGTGACAACAAGCAAGCAAACTTCAAAACAGGCTCAAGAAATGGAGGAATAGCCAAAAATTTCAAGAAAAGGGAAGGAAGCAATTAAAAAACTAACTAAGGATCACAGGCAGGGAGTGAACTTCACACCTCCATTGCCATATCCCCAAAGGTTCAACAAGGAGACTAAGGACCAACACTTCCCTAAATTTCTCAAAATCTTCAAGAAATTGGAGATCAACATTCCCCTGGCTAAAGCACTAGAGCAAATGCCCCTATACGCTAAGTTTTTGAAGGAGCTTATTAACAAGAAGAGAAGTTGGCAAGAAAATGAAACTATACTGCTCACTGAAGAATGCAGAGCATTAATCCAGAAAGGACTCCCCGCTAAACTTGAAGATCCTGGAATTTTCTTTCTACCTTGTGCCATTGGCAGTATGACCATCAACAAGGCAATGTGTGACTTAGGGGCTAGTATCAATCTGATGCCCTCCTCAATAGTGAAAACGTTGTGCATAGAGGAAGTGAAGCCAGTACATATGTCTTTAGAATTGGTGGACAAGTCAGTGATATGTCCCAGCGGTGTGATTGAAAACCTTCTAATCAAGGTAGACAAGTTCATATTCCCTGCAGATTTTGTGGTCTTAGACTCAGATGAGGATGAAGGTGATTCCATTATGTTGGGGAGACCATTCTTAGCCACTGCTAGGGCCATTATAGACATAGAGCAAGGAGAGCTAACCCTCAGAATGCATGATGAAAGCATCACCCTGATTGTTTTTCCAGAAACACAGCTCATTGATGAGAAGAAGAACTGCATAGAAACTGACAGGGGAGACTCACAGTGGAAGGAAGGAATCAACAAGACGATCAGAAGTTACTTTCCAAAGCAAGAAATAGATAACACAGCAGGACAAAAAGAGAAAGAGATTGTACAGAGTGATGAAGAAATTCGAGAAGACATTGAAGTGTTAGCCACTAAGAAGAAAAGTCCCAAAGTGAAGCCCACTTGCAAGGAGAAAGGATCAACAAAAAGAGTGAAGAAAAACAATAACAAAACTAAAAAGGGTTGGAAGAACAAAAAGATTCCAATAGAGGGGCTTTCTAAGTGTGATGAAGTACAATTGATCTATCAACAACTGGGGGCAAGCCAACAAACTGATGACTACTATACTGTCAGCAAAATACTCTCACTAGAGCATGCCAAAATTGAACATCAAGGAACAAAGAAGAAGCTCACAGTCAGGGGGGATAAGCTGAGACACTACAGTCATCAACCACCATAAAAGAGGGGTCCAATGTCAAGCTAATGACAATAAAGAAGCACTTGTTGGGAGGCAACCCAACCTAAGGTAGTGTTCTTTTCATAAGCTATTTTAATAAAAAGGTCAATTAGTTTTATCTACATTGCAAGAAGCTAAGTTTGGTGTTGCACACCAAAACAATCTAAGGGAGAATGAAGGATTCTAAGTTTGGCGTTCCACCAAAAACTTCATCATAAAACACATTTTCACTTTCTGCATAATGCTAGCCTCAAGCAATCAGATACACTAGTTAACCAATTTGCTGTTCCATAAGTTTTAGTTTTATTACCTTTAGCAAGGAAAAAGGAGTTCACATATGGTTAATTTGTTGCATGAGAAATATTGACAAAGAACTAAGTTTGGTGTTCACACACCAAAGTAAGTTCAAAAGCCCACAAATAAGCTTTGCATATTAATCGGATACCTAAAGGGCTTAAAAAGCAAGCAACGTTTGAGGAGTATGCAGGAAAATAGCCAACAAATTAAAGAACGTTTGCATTATGACTCAGAAGGGGCATAACAGAAGGAAGAATGAAAAGCTGCAACCCAACAGGTTGTATTTACACTTGATCCTTGTTGTTATGAAATGTTTTAATTCAGGGATTCCTTTATGTCTATCTAGAATGTTCATTTAGTTGCAAGTGGAAGTACATGCTAAAGAAAGCTATCTGCATAATTTTTGTTAGAATAAGCTATCTGCATAATAATTGTCACCCTTTATTAGCTTGAGTATTTTGTTTTGTTCCCCTTGCTGTTTGAATAAAAGAGAGATGTTTGAATTAGGAAGTAAATATCTAATGTTGCATAAGTTAGAATGAAAGTTAGTGGTGGTATTTGTTGATTTAATGCATGGCTCATAAAATAAATGCTGCATAATGATATGTTATCTGAAGAAGGAACTAGTTTGTTGTTATAAATGCTTGTATCATTAAAAATCCCTTGAGAATGGAATAAAACAGAAAAAAAAAGAAAGAAAAAAAGCCAAGAGTGACAAAGAAAACAAATAATAAGGCTAGGCACCAATATCTTAGACCCTAGGACACATGCCTGTGGTATTTTTGTGCTAGGATATGCTTGGACAAGTAAGTTCTAAGGAGTATTTCAAAACTTGGCCACTTAGATCAACTGATTTGGGATTGCCAACTGAAAGTCCACAATAAAGAGCAACCTAGCTACAAAACACTTAGTTATGCAAATAGATGCTGGGCATCAATGATCCTAGGAAGAAAAGGTTGAGCCATGTGTGTGTGGTGAAGGAATGTTGAGCAAAGTTAAGCCAAAGGCTGCTGCAACATTTGCCACCAAGCCTTCAAAGAACAATAAGCTCTTTGAGCAAAACAAAGAAGGAAAAATTACGAAGGGAACAAGCAAAAGTAGAGCCTTATAGTAGCAAACTTAGTGATCCTTTGAGGAAGAACCTCTTATGTAACAGCAAGTAATAAATGAGCCATCATTGTCTGCATAAAAACCCCATGAACCAAGTTCAACTATATGCCTAATAAGGATATGCACACTTCTCTGGTTCATTTCATTTACTCTTATGTTTGATGCTTGCTTGGGGACAAGCAAGGTTTAAGTTTGGTGTTGAGATGACAAGTCATCTTATACTAGTTTTACTAGTCTTTTTCTTTTGTTTTTAATAGGTTTTATACACTTTCTTGCATTGTAAGTTAGCAATTTGGAGTGGAATTGCATGGTTTCTTTGAATCAATCAACCACCCTTTAATTGACACAAAATCATGAGGTTTAAGCTAAAATTATTTGGTTTTAAATGAATTTTAAGCTTTGTGAATTTTGTGATACTTTGATTGGTTGTTTTGATTACTTGTAGGTGAAGAAAAGAAAAAAATAAGAAAAGCGTAGCCTAAGGAGCGTGATCTAAGGAAATAAAGAAAGCGTGCTCAAGGGAAGAAAAGTGTGGCTCAAAACAAGGAGCAAGAGCACAAAGCTCTTACCAAGAGCATAAAGCTCTTGTGGAGAGCTTTACTTCAACAAATCAAAAGCCAAGCTCTTACCAAGAGCCTAGAGCTCTTGCCAAGAGCTTAACCAAGTGCACGAGGAAGGAGGAAGCAAGGCAAATCCAAGACAAAGCTCTTGCCAAGAGCTTTCTCCAAGAGCTTTTTCGGGCTTCTTCAAAGAAAAATCAAGAGAAAAAGAGCTCAACAATGCACTCACCAAGGCTTGAACCCAAGACCAAGGGGGAAGGGGGTAGTGCTACCTCACAAGGAAAACAAGCAAAAATTGGCTTGTTTTCACTCCATGGGGTTCGAATCATGTACCTCAAGGAAGCAAAGCTTTAAGCGCTACTCTTGTGCCATGAAAAATGAGCAGCTCTTGCACTCCCCAAGGATCGAACCGGGCACCTCAAGGAAGGGAGACTTTGGGCGCTACTCTTATGCCAAGGAAAATGAGCAGCAAGTGCTTCACCCAAGGCTTGAACCATGGACCTCAAGGATAGCCAAAGCTCTTGCCAAGAGCTCAAAGCTCTTGCAAAGACCTTTATTCTCTTGTCACAAGGAGGGAACGTGCGCACACTTTGGCAAGGAAGGGAACCAAAGCTCTTGGCCAAAGCTCTTGCCAAGAGCCGAGCTTTCCCTTAGGAGGTGCACCATGGGCCAAAAATTCATCAAAAATCCAAATTAATTCATTTTTTCACCAAATTTTAGAGCCCACCCAAATTCTTAGATCCAAATTAGGAAATGTATAAATAGGTGTTATTTTGATTTAGACAGGACCTTTTTCTTCTTGGATAATTTTCAATTGTAATTTTGAGAGTTTTTACTTTGACTTTGGATCTCTGAGTTCTATTTTGGGGAATTGGGAAGGAGAATTGATCTCTCTTCTTCCTTGTTCTTGCTTCTATATTTTTTTACTCTTTTTTTTGGATCTTGGGTGGAGAATTGAAGAAATTTTGTTTCAATCTCTCCTTGGGATCCCTCTCTGTTTATTTGTCTGCATAATTCAAGAAATTGTGCTTTTAGATTTGAATTCTCTTTACTGCTTTCTTCTTTACTTCTCCTGTAATTTACTTTTCTACTTCTCATTGCAATTGTTCTTGGTTGGATCAAGGAAGGATTGAGATCTAGACTTGTTCTCTAGTCTCTTCTAACCCTGAGATCTTTGACTTCTCTTGAACCATTGCAATTAAGCCACATTTTGCTTTCTGTTTGGATTTTCAAGCAATTATTCTCTTCTGTTTAGATCTGTTGCAATTTTATTTCATATCCCATTTATTTGTTTAATGTCATTTTGATTTCTCTTGTTTAATTTCTGCAATCCCAACTCCCAAATCCTTTTATAATTCAAGCAATTTACATTTCTTTCACTTTAAGCTTCAGTCATTTATATTTCTTGCAATCTAAGTTTCTGCAGTTTATATTACTTGCACTTTAAGATTTAGCTTCTTCAATTCCTTTGCTCTTTAATTTACTACAATTCTTCCCTCTCCCTTTACAATTCATGCAATTTAGCTTCTGTCAGTTACAAACCACTCAAATCAACTCTTGTTTGCATGACTAAATCAACCACTAAACTAAAGTTGCTCAATCCTTCAATCCCTGTGGGATCGACCTCACTCACGTGAGTTATTATTACTTGATGCGACCTGGTACACTTACCGGTGAGTTTTGTGTTGGATCATTTTCCACACATCAGCATCCGTGCAGATTAGGGAAATCCACACCAACGCGCACACGTACATGGTGCGCACGCGTGGATCACAAAAGCAATCGACATGCAGGCACGCATGGCACGTACACGCGACAAGCTGCACGTGACCTCATTAAAGGAAATCGTGCCTGGTGATTTCTGAGGCTCAAGAGGCCCAAATTGAAGCTGGTTCTGCATGGAAAAGACCCAAGGATGCTTGGGGGAAAAGGGGGATCATTCATTTTTACACTTAGACACAATTTTTAGCTAGTTTTTTGTTCTTGTTCTCTAGAGAGAGAAACCCTTGTTCCTCTCTAGATCTAGCTCTAATTTGATCTTCCCTTGTTAAATTTTGAATTGGATCTTGTTAATTACTAATTTTGATTGTTTAATTTGAATTCCTTAGTATAATTTTGATTCTTGTCAATTGTCATTTTATATCCATTTCTTGAATCTTGTGAATCTTGAATTGCTAATGTTACATTGATGATTTTCATGATTAATTATGTTGTATGAGTGATTGTATGTTGATAGTTGTTAGTGGGTACTTGTTAATTTCAATTTAATTGCACTTTGAATATGTTTTTTAGTAATGCTTACCATGTGTTTGATGAAATGTTTCCTTTGATTATGGAGTAGTTCTCTTTACTCTTGGCCTAGGCTAAGGGAATTGGGTAAACTTGAGTCATTGGGTCTAATGGATTTGATGATTTGGGAACCCTTAGTGGTCAATTTGATAGCCATTGACACTAGCCTACTACTAAGTCAATTAGTAGCTAGGTTGGACCTTATGGGTTGATGTTGACTAAATCATTTAACATACTTCAAGTATAGAGGTAGACTTAATGAGTTTGGTTATTAGACAAGGATAGTGACCCCAATTCCCATGTCTAGCCAAGAGTTGCTTTATTATTCATTTTTGAAAACCCCAAAAATCCTAATTTCTTGTCTTAGTTATAGTTATTTGGTTAGTCTTAGAGTAGAATTATATTAGATGTTATCTTATTAGTTTGGAATTGCTCACATCTTGCTTTAGTTGTTTGAATTAGTTTCTTGCACTTCAAGATTACTTGCTTGTTAGGATTCTTAGTTTAATTTCTTGCTCATGACTTGCAACCCGTAACTCTAATCAATATTGATGCACATGTTTTCCCATTCCATGTGAGACGACCCGAGGTTTGAATACTTCGGTTACTTTTATTGGGGTTGAACTTGTGACAACCAATTCCTTCTAAATTTGAATCGAGGATTGTTGTTGGTTAGAACTATACTTGCAACGGGATTTCATTGAGAAACTCTATACCGACATAATCCTCGAGCATCACTTCAGTGCCTCATAATCAAAGGTCATGCAGTGGATAGCTATCTCTGCCTGCTGATAGGTGCATGGGTCATCAGTACGAGGTCGGCAAAGCAATGCCTCCCCAATGGCTGCCTCAGTGATCAACATCTCCCTACCCTTCAGGTGGATTGAATCAAGAGTGGAACGAAAGAAGTTGCAGTAGAACTCCCTCACCCATGAAGTGTTTATCCTCCCCAAATCCCTATCAACAAAATCCAAGCCCAATTCCAGAATACGGGCATTGATGGCGCATCTCACGTCGTTGGGAAGGACCAGTTTCTTTTCAATGTTCAGATTCATCTTCCGATATTTGGGAAAGCGAAGCTTACAATAGAGATTAGGAAACTTGATTGGGTCGTGGATGGTAACAATTGATTCTCTTTATCCACTTCATTCAGCAGATTCTTAGCATAGTTGGCATAAGGAGAAGGTGTAGAGGCTTTGGAGCGCTTCCTCTTCTTTGAGGTAGTAGCTATGGGTTTTCCTTTATCTGACATCCTGAAAAACAGATGTGATATGATATAAGCAACTAGCCAAGTAGATGTATAGCACTCAAGGTAAGACATACTCATGAAGTGAGTGAAGAAAAGAGAATTCTTGGAATGTAAGTAACAATATTCAGAATTCAAACCAAGTTACAAACCAAGAATTCAAACCACAATTGCACAATGCTTGTTCATTAAGCCTAAGAAACGCCATATTCAAAAGAATGAGTAAAGGAGTTATGTTGAAAACAAAAGGAAGAAATCAGTTGGTTAATCAAGTAAGAGTTAGAAATTGGTTCAAAAGTTAGTTGATGAGCAGATAATTTATACCCTTTTTGGCATTGTTTTTATATAGTTTTTAGTGTGCTTTAGTTACTTTTTATTATATTTTTATTATTTTTTATTCAAAAATTACATTTTTGGACTTTACTATGAGTTTGTGTATTTTTCTGTGATTTTAGGTATTTTCTGGCTGAAATTGAGGGACTTGAGCAAAAATCTAATTCAGAGGCTGAAAAAGGACTGCAGATGGTGTTGGATTCTGACCCTCCTGCACCGGAAGTGGATTTTCTGCACTATTTGCACTTAGTTACTCATTTTCTGTAAACCCTAGTTACTAGTTTAGTATAAAAACTACTTTTAGAGACTTATTTTATATCTTTTTAATCCATGGAATATCTTTTGATCACTTTGATCATAGACCATTGTACACGTTTGGAGGCTGGCCTCACGGCCATGCCTTATGTATTTTCTACGGTGGAGTTTCTACACCCCATAGATTAAGGTATGGAGCTCTACTGTTCTTCATAAATTAATGCAATTACTACTGTTTTTCTATTCAATTCACGCCTACTTCTTCTCCAAGATATACTCTCGTACTTAATTCAGTTAAGTCAGAATGAAGGGGTGACCTGTGACAATCACCTAATATTCGTTATTCGCTTAGCCAAGATCGCGTGCCTGACAACCACAAAGCGATCTACATGATGTTCAACGTAGTCATTGGACGACGGCTGGAGTATACCCTCTTGGATATCTAATACACGGACTGAGTCCGTGAGATTAGTATCTTCGTGGTATAGGCTAGAACCATTAGCAGCATTCCTGAGATTCGCAAAGTCTAAACCTTGTCTGTGGTATTTCGAGTAGGATCTGGGAAGGGATGACTATGACGAGCTTCAAACTTGCGAATGTTGGGCACAGTGAAAGTGTGCAAAAGGAGAATGGTCCTATTTCGACGCTAGCGGGAATTGGCAAATGATTAGTCGTGCGGTGACAGCACATATGGATTTGTTTTCTTCCGAGAGGATCATACAGCTTGCCATGGAAGGAGGTAACGCATGGTTGGAAGAAGGCAGTAGGAAAGCAGAGATTCAGAAGCAACAAAGCATCTCCAGATGCTTATCTAAAATTCCCACCAATGAATTACATAAATATCTCTATCTTATTTTATATTTCATTTATATTTTAATTATCAAAACCTCATAACCATTTGAATCCGCTTGACTTAGATTTACAAGGATGACCATAGCTTGCTTCAAGCCGACAATCTCCGTGGGATCGACCCTTACTCACGTAAGGTTTATTACTTGGACGACCCAGTGCACTTGCTGGTTAGTTACGCGGAGTTGTGAAGAAGTGTTGAGATCATGTTACGCGCACCAAGTTTTTGGCGCCGTTATTGGGGAATAAATAATTCGCGTACCATTAGTGATATGACGATTACTGGCTCAATTAAAAGAAGATCACAAAGTATGAAAGGTAAGCACACTCATAATCATGAGGGACATTTAGTCATTGATAATGAAATACAAGATTGGTGTTGGTAAAGTCATTAATTGGTGTTGGTAAAGTCATTAACATTGAAAAATAAGTTAATCAAGAAACATTCAAACACCAACTTTAATGAGGCATAAAAGTCACAAGTTGAAACAAGAATGGAAAACCTCATAATCTATGTGACTTAATGTGAATTAGGTATGAATAGAATGAACCAATTCATCACATGGATTTAAAACTTTCAATCTTGTGAGTTTATGCAAAAGAGGCTCAAAAATCTTAAAAGAGTTTCAAGTGATGGTCAATCTGAAAATTCACTCAAACTATTCAATGCATAGAAGTAAATCAGCATCATAAACAAGCAAAGAATGTTATAAGCATGACCAAAACTTGTAAACGAGTTCTTGAGGATTTTCCAAACCATTTAGCAAATAAAATTCTATTCACACAAAATTTCGTCAAATAGAAGCATGTTGCACCAAATAAAACAATGTTATTTCATAAAACATGGTTAGGAAAAAAAAATCCTGCAGCATTTCAGCAGCAAATCGGCTATTTTCTAATTTCAATCAATCAATTCAGACTTCCTATGAGTGCATTAAAAATTAAAAACAGAAAAACCATATATAAATTCGTCGGAAGTAAACGAATGAGCCGCTATATAGCAACGAAACACGAATAGGCAAGGAAACCAAGCCAACAAAAGTAATGGCCTAAAAGAAGCACAACAATATATTAGCAACAGTAGCATTCATTTTCTTGAATTCAACAACCAATCATAAGTATTCAACATGAATTTGAACAACTAAGTATCTTGAGTCAAGTGATTGAGTTCAAATTAGAACAAAACAGCAGCAAAAACAACTCAAATTCATACATTCAGCAATAATCCTCACTGCACAAGCAACTATTAACCATATTTAGCAGCTGGTTCACCCCAAACAGCTATGAACAAAAGCACAGCAGCAAGAAACAATAGTAACTGATTCAGTCAGCACTCCTTTAATTGAATTCAATAACTACTCCACAAGCAAGCAATATGAATTCAAACAAATGCACCTAACTGAATCCAGTGATTGGGTTCAAATTAAAATAAGAACTCAGCATCAACTAGGTAGGACAAGGCAACAATAAATCAATATGCAGCACCATCAAACAAGCCAAATTGACACAGGAGCAGACCATACAGCAACAAACAAACCAAGGAAAATCAATAAAACAGCAATATTTTCAAACACCAGCATTATTCATAACAAACCTAAATCCACTATCCAGCTCAGATTCTCTAACCACCTACTCAACTAACATGCATTTCTAACTAAATTAATTTAACAAAAATCAACTAATTAGCTGTAGTAAGGAAATTAAATAAAACAGGGGAAAGGCAGAGACCTGGGGAGCAGAGAGGGAAGAGAGCAGAAGGTTGATGGAGAGAGGAAGATAGAGGGGAAGTGTGACTGGATGAAGGTTGATGGCCACGGAATGTGGTCGCCGGAGGTGGCTGGGTGAGGGCTTGAAGGGTGGTTATGGATGAAGAGAGGAGGAGGTGGAGCGTTGGGGCGAGAAGGAAACGTTGGGGGGGAGGGGAAAGAGTGAGGGTGCGTGAATGCTAGGGCTTTCGCGTCCCTGGGGTAAGTGAAATTTTGAATCCACGCGAGCACACACCGTGCGAGTCCACATCGGTGGGAGAGCCCCCACAGTCAAACTCTAAGTTTGGTGTTGGGAGGCCACAACCAAACTCTAAGTTTGGTGTTGAACTCCCATATCCAAACTCTAAGTTTGGTGTTGGAGAGTCTCAACAAAGCTCTGCACATCTGTGAGGCTCCATGAGAGCCCACTGTCAAGCTATTGACATTAAAGAAGCGCTTGTTGGGAGGCAACCCAATGTTTATCTAATTCTTATTTTTATTGTTTTTCATGTTTTCTTAGGTTCATGATCATGTGGAGTCACAAAATAAACAAAAATCAAAAACAGGAATCAAAAACAGCAGAAGAAAAATTACACCCTGGAGGAGCATCTGTCTGGCGTTCAAACGCCAGAACAGAGCATAGTTCTGGCGCTGAACGCCCAGAATGGGAGCATCCTGGCGCTGAACGCCCAGAACAAGCATGGTTCTGGCGTTCAACGCCAGAAATGGCAACAAATGGGCGTTGAACGCCCAAAATGGCCACCAACCTGGCGCTGAACGCCTAGAGTTGTGTGCAAGGGCATTTTGCATGCCTAAATTGGTGCAGGGATGTAAATGCCTTGACACCTCAAGATCTGTGGACCCCACAGGATCATCTCAGGATCTGTGAATCTCACAGGATCCCCACCCACCTCACCCTCTATCTCTCCATTCATGACCATCCCTTCTGTTTTCCATCCACCACTCACATCCATACACACACCCCTCCATCTCCTCCATATCTTCTTCTTCTTCTATTCCTTCTTCTTTTGCTCGAGGGCGAGGAACATTCTAAGTTTGGTGTGGTAAAAAGCATAGCTTTTTTGTTTTTTTTCCATAACTATTGATGGCACCTAAGGCCAGAGAAGCCTCTAGAAAGAGGAAAGGGAAGACAAAAGCTTCCATCAAGGGTCTATAGCTCAGTGGTAGAACATTTGACTGCAAATCAAGAGATCCCTGAGATACCTCAGGGGATACATTTTCTTCCACACAATTATTGGAAGCAACTAAGGGTGGAATATCAAGAGCACTCCATCATCCTTCATGAAATCAGAGAAAATCTAGAAGCAATGAAGGAGGAGCAGCAAAGACAAGGAAGAGACATAGAAGAGCTCAAGGACATCACTAAGGTGGACTCATTCCTTGTTCTTACTTTCTCTGTTTTTCGTTTTCTATGTTATGTGCTTATCTATGTTTGTGTCTTCATTACATGATCATTAGTAGTTAGTAACTATGTCTTAAAGTTATGAATGTCCTATGAATCCATCACCTCTCTTAAAAGAAAAATGTTTTAATTCAAAAGAACAAGAAGTACATGAGTTTCGAATTTATCCTTGAACTTAGCTTAATTATATTGATGTGGTGACAATGCTTCTTGTTTTCTGAATGTATGCTTGAACAGTGCATATGTCTTTTGAAGTTGTTGTTTAAGAATGTTAAATATGTTGGCTCTTGAAAGAATGATGACTAGGAGACATGTTATTTGATAATCTGAAAAATCATAAAAATGATTCTTGAAGCAAGAAAAAGCAGCAAGGAACAAAGCTTGCAGAAAAAAAAAAAATATAGGCGAAAAAATAGAAAGAGAAGAAAAAGCAAAGAGCAAAAAGCCAATAACCCTTAAAACCAAAAGGCAAGGGCAAATAAAAAGGATCCCAAGGCTTTGAGCATCAGTGGATAGGAGGGCCTAAAGGAATAAAATCCTGGTCTAAGCGGCTAACCCAAGCTGTCCCTAACCATGTGCTTGTGGCGTGTAGGTGTCAAGTGAAAACTTGAGACTGAGCGGTTAAAGTCAAGATCCAAAGCAAAAAAAGAGTGTGCTTAAGAACCCTGGACACCTCTAATTGGGGACTTTAGCAAAGCTGAGTCACAATCTGAAAAGGTTCACCCAATTATGTGTCTGTGGCATTTATGTATCCGGTGGTAATACTGGAAAACAAAGTGCTTAGGGCCACGGCCAAGACTCATAAAGAAGCTGTGTTCAAGAATCATCATACTGAACTAGGAGAGTCAATAACACTATTCGAAATCTGAAGTTCCTATAGATGCCAATCATTCTAAACTTCAATGGATAAAGTGAGATGCCAAAACTATTCAAGAGGCAAAAAGCTATAAGTCCCGCTCATATGATTGAAACTATGTTTCATTGATAATTTGGAATTTATAGTATATTCTCTTCTTTTTATCCTATTTGATTTTCAGTTGCTTGGGGACAAGCAACAATTTAAGTTTGGTGTTGTGATTAGCGGATAATTTATACGCTTTTTGGCATTGTTTTTAGTATGTTTTTAGTAGAATCTAGTTACTTTTAGGGATGTTTTCATTAGTTTTTATGTTAAATTCACATTTCTGGACTTTACTATGAGTTTGTGTGTTTTTCTATGATTTCAGGCATTTTCTGGCTGAAATTGAGGGACTTGAGCAGAAATCAGATTCAGAGGTTGAAGAAGGACTGCTGATGCTGTTGGATTCTGACCTCCCTGCACTCAAAGTGGATTTTCTGGAGCTACAGAACTCGAAATGGCGCGCTTCCAATTGCGTTGGAAAGTCGACATCCAGGGCTTTCCAGCAATATATAATAGTCTATACTTTGGCCAAGAATTGACGACGTAAACTGGCGTTCAACGCCAGCCTTCTGCCCAAATCTGGCGTCCAGCGCCAGAAAAGGATCCAAAACCAGAGTTGAACGCCCAAACTGGCACAAAAACTGGCGTTCAACTCCACAAATGGCCTCTGCACGTGCCACACTTAGGCTCAGCCTAAACACACACCAAGTGGGCCCCGGAAGTGCATTTATTCATCAATTACTTACTCATGTAAACCCTAGTGACTAGTTTATTATAAATAGGACCTCTTACTATTGTATTAGACATCTTTTGATCATCTTAGGATCTTAGGATCATCTTTGGACGCCTGGTTCATAGATCAAGGGGGCTGGCCATCTCGGCCATGCCTGAACCATTCACTTATGTATTTTCAACGGTAGAGTTTCTACACTCCATAGATTAAGGTGTGGAGCTCTGCTGTTCCTCAAAGATTAATGCAAAGTACTACTGTTTTCTATTCAATTCTTCTTATTTCGCTTCTAAGATATCCATTCGCACCCAAGAACGTGATGAAGGTGATGATTATGTGTGACGCTCATCATCCTTCTCCCTTATGAACGCGTGCCTGACAAACAATTCCGTTCTACATGAATTAAGCTAGAATGAGTATCTCTTAGATCTCCTAACCAGAATCTTCGTGGCGTAAGCTAGAATAATGGCGGCATTCAAGAGAATCCGGAAAGTCTAAACCTTGTCTGTGGTATTCCGAGTAGGATTCAATGATTGAATGACTGTGACGTGCTCCTAACTCGCGATTGCAGGGCGTTAGTGACAGACGCAAAAGGATAGTAAATCCTATTCCAGCATGATCGAGAACCGATAGATGAATAGCCGTGCCGTGACAGGGTGCGTGAGCATATTATTCACTGAGAGGATAAGATGAAGCCATTGACAAGGGTGATGCCTCCAGACGATTAGCCGTGCCGTGACAGGGCATTGGATCATTTTCCCGAGAGATGACCGAAAGTAGCCATTGACAGTGGTGATGTATCACATAAAGCCAGCCATGGAAAGGAGTAAGACTTATTGGATGAAGATAGCAGGAAAGCAGAGGTTCAGAGGAACGAAAAGCATCTCCATTCGCTTATCTGAAATCCCTGCCAATGAATCTACATAAGTATCTCTATCCCTTTTATTGTTTATTTTTATCTAATAAAGTATCATGTTTAAATTCGCCTGACTGAGATTTGCAAGGTGACCATAGCTTGCTTCATACCAACAATCTCCGTGGGATTCGACCCTTACTCACGTAAGGTATTACTTGGACGACCCAGTGCACTTGCTGGTTAGTTGTATCGAAGTTGTGACAATTATGAATTAAGATCAAAGCACCAAGCTTTGGAGCCTTTACCAGGGATTATTCGAACCTGGAGATCACAATTTCGTGCACCACTGATCCTCCGGAGAAATCTGTACTTTCAGAAAAAATCTCGCGTACTTGAAAATCAGGGTTGTTACATTCTACCCTCCTAAAAGAAAATTTTGCCCTCAAAATTTCAGTTACCTGAGAATAGATGCGGGTAAACAGCTTTCATCCTATCTTCTAGTTCCCAAGTGTGCTCTTCTTCTTCTCTTGGTCCCAATGCTACTTTGACTAAGCGAAGAGTCTTGCCTATTAGCTGCTTATCACTTCTTTCTACGATCTGAACTGGTGATGCTTGATATGTCAAATCATTTTGTAACTGTACTGTCTCTGGTTGTAAAATGTGACTCTCATCTGGGATATATTTTTTAAGTTGCGAGACATGAAAAACATCATGACGGTTTGACAGATATGGAGGAAGGGCTACCTGATAAGCTACTGGACCGACTCTTTTATGTATTTGGAAAGGTCCTATGTATCGAGGGTTAAGCTTTTTAGTCTTAAGGGCTCTACCTATTCCAGTATTCGGGGTTACTTTAAGAAATACATGGTATCCCTCACTAAACTCTAAGGGTCTACGTCTATTATCGGCATAGCTCTTTTGCTGGCTTTGTGCTGTCTGGATCTTCTGACGAATCCCCTTTATCTTCTCAGTAGTTTCTTGCACTAAGTCTGGACCTAAGACACTAGCTTCTCCATCGTCATTCCAACACAATGGTGTCTGGCATCTTTTTCAGTAGAGAGCTTCATATGGTGCCATCCCGATACTTTGTTGGTAACTGTTGTTGTAGACGAACTCGATCAACGGCAAATATTTATCCCAACTTCCTTGGTTACCCATCACACAAGATCTTAGCATGTCTTCTAATGTTTGGATTGTATGCTCAGATTGTCCGCCTGTCTGAGGACGGTATGCTGTACTCATGTGCTATTATGTTCCCAATGCTTTCTGGAAAGCTCCCCAAAATCTGGAAGTAAACCTCGGATCTCGATCTGGAACAATTGACGAAGGTATCCCGTGCAATCGTATGATTTCTTGAATATATATATATATATTCGTGTCAGCCTTTCTAAAGTATAGTCAACTCAAATCGGAAGGTAGTGCGCTGACTTTGTCAACCAGTCCACAATTACCCAGATGGCATCGTGTCCTGTTAAAGTCCTTGGCAATCCCGTGACAAAATCTATAGTGATCTGCTTCCATTTCCATTGTGGTATTTCTAAGGGTTGAAGGGTTCCTAACAGCTTCTGATGTTCTACCTTCACCTTCTGGCAGGTTAAACATTTTCAGACATAATCAGCTACCTCTTTCTTTAAGCCCGGCCACCAGAACATTTGTTTCAAATTTTGATACATCTTTGTTACTCCAAGATGCATAGAGAATCTACTTTGATGAGCTTCTGCAAGAATCCTTTGTCGCAAATCCCCAGAGTTAGGCACACAAATTCTGTTCTTGTACCTCCATACACTACTATGATCCTGTCTCACAGCTTCTGGTCCTTCTGCTCCCATACGTCTCAACATTGTTATCATTTCTGAATCCTAAACACAATCTTTGTGATATCTGGCTCGCTTACTCGAATTTGGTGATGACCCGATCGCAAGTCAATCTTAGAGAACACAGTTGCACCTTTCAACTGATCCATCAAATCATCAAACTGTGGAAGTAGATACTTGTTCTTAATAGTGACCTTATTTAGCTGTCGGTTGTAACAACCCTGATTTTTTAGTACATAAGATCTTTTCTGAAAGTACGGATTTCTCTAGAAGATCAGTAAACAGAACACCTCTGTCAGTAAAGGGAACATAAGATCTCAATCCTCATTATCATTATTTCATCCTTAAGTTATAACCTCCTCTAAGGCAAGCCCGATAAATCGCGAAGAACCTTGTTGTTGAACTATATCGGTTGGCAGTTTTGATTCTGAATTTCGTAAATAGTCTCTGTTTGACGAACCGGACTCGATTCATGAGAGGAAAGAGATAATAGTATAATATTATCATTATATTAGTATTAGAAAATGCTTGAATTACATTATAAGGTTACCTCGTCTATTTTTGTTAAAAACAGAAAATTGGTTTAACCGGGTTTACGGTTTACTGGTGCAGCTTAGCACCAGCACTCTCTGATGAATTTAGAAATGCTAAGGCCTCATTATACATGTTCTATTCTCATAATAAATATGTTACTAGTGTCATTTATGCTAGTAGCTCAGAAAATAATTTTTAGAGATGTTTTTACGAGTGTTCTAATACACCTAGTTTTAGTAGTTGTACACCAGAGATATTTTAATATTATTTTAATCCAACTCCAAGCCAACTAATCACAACTCACCTTACACCCCCAAGACCTCCAAGGCTGTCTCATTTCATCATTTTGGCCGAAAATAACAAGAGAGAAAAGAGAGAAACTTTCATGAACACCTAATCTTCAAAGCTTGATTTCTTTTGAACTAAAACTCAAATCATAACTCCGATTTCACCAAAATGATCCTCTCTTCTTCCTCTACATAACCATGTAACGTATTAAGGATGGAAATAAGGTGAGATGGCTGTTCCTTTCCCCTTTCAATTCAGTTTTCAAGGAAAACCATGCAAAACATGTGTTTTCTTGATGCTCTTCCTTAGGAATCATGCTTAACTTGACTTGAGGGCCAAGAAACGTGAATTTCCAGCAAGTCTAAGGTGAGATATCTCTTCCTAACATACTGAGTGAGATTTGGTCAGTTGAGAGTTTTTGGATTTAAAGTTGTTCTTGATGTGATTTAGGAGGAAAAAGTGCTTAAGGACCACTTGAAAGTTTAACCGAATTAGGAGCAGCAAAACTAGGGGGGATTGACGAATTTAATCTTGATTGATTGTGTTTGAGTTGTGTGATTATGAGTAATTCTTGTTGAAATTTTGGTGAAAATTTGATGAAATTTGATGAAATTCAAGCTATGAATGTGTGTTCTTGTGGCTGCTGGAAAACGAAACCCTAGAGCTTAAATTGAGGTTCAATTTGTGTTAAAATCATGTAGAAAAGATGGGGTTTTAGTTGCTGGAAATTTATTTTGAATTTTGGTAAAAATCGGTTGCTGAAAAGACTGAAAAACGGGTAAAAACATAGAAAGAATTTGAAGAATATACGAAGAACACGAAGAACACTTTGAGTATGGTGAAGAACATTGAAGAACACCTTTTAGATCTTAGAAAGGGAAAGGAAGTAAATATTTTGGTGTTTGAGGGGTTATTTTGCAATTTCTGAAAGTTAGGGTGGTTAAAGTAGAAATATTAAAAGTTACCGGGGTAAAAAGTTAATTTTAAAGGTTAAAAGGTAAAGGCAAGGTAATTTTCGAAAATTTAATAATAAAATATTAAATAATAATATTTAATTAAAAATAATATTTTTATAAAAATAATAAAATAATGCGAAAAAGGCAGTTTTCTGTAAAAGTTTTAGAAAGACAACTTTAAGTGCAGAATCTCATAATTACCTTCATAAAACACTTAAGGAGTGGTAATAACATGATAGTGAGGCAAAGATAAAGAAAAGATAAAAACCAAAGAAAAAGAATGTAAAATTTTAATGACAGAAAAACAGACAGAGACTAGTGAACGAACTAGGGCAACTTAGTTAGTACTTGAGTTGCGACTAGGGTTAGGTGTTGTATGAAAAGTTAAACTGTTTCAGTATAGACTTAATGAACCTATACCTGGGACAGGCTAACTATTCGTACTGAAATTTACATAAGCTTTAAATACACATGTTAAACAGAGAAATCAGAGCAGAATAAAATAACACAGAGCACAGAGTAACCAGAGTAAAGTAAAGAGATACAAAGAGAAAAGAATAATATGATAAAGAAAAATGGTTTGAGCCAGGATATTGTAAAAGTGAAAGATGTAAAGTTTGTACAGTATGATTGAACAGAGAAAGAAAGAGGTACTGCATAAGAATGTGAAAATGATGATGAATAATGAGAATGATTATGTCATGATCTGCTGCGTGAAGGCAGTCAGATAGATAGTGGTACGACCACAGAATGTTTTCCAGTGTTACACAGCTATTGAGAGCTGTACCTGTAACTGATAACCTGGGATCACTTGCAGAGGATATTAATTCATACACGGCTAGAATGCCGCACCTGTAAGGCAAGGATTGCTTACAGAGAATATGATTTCATACACGGCTGGAATGCCGCCACCTGTAAGGTAGAGTTTACTTACAGAGGATATGATGCATACGTCGGTTAGTGAGAACTGAACCTATGCTGACTGGAAAACCATACCCGTTTCAGCTGCTTCGGGTTACGTCGGGAGCGGGTAGAAACTGACAGATGAGCTCATTACCTGCGCTAGGGCTAGACATGCATCATACTTGGTTGCGCCTTTCCTTTTTTATGATTGTGGTATGAATGTATGCTTTCCTTGTTTGTATTCCATTCTCTGTGCTTGTGTTATTTTCTTGTATTCTTCTGTTTGTGTTCTGTTATCTGTTTTCTCTATCTTCTCTAGTTATCTGTGTTTTCTAATTACTGCTTCTTTGTATTATGCTAATAGTCTGCTAAACAACATAGAATTAATGAACGTAACTAATAACCCCGACCCTACTAAGAACTCCCCAGTTCTTACCCCTTCTCTCTCCCTTCTCCCTTCGGATGGAAGTAAGAGTACCTTACCATAGCTCGCTGATGACCGTTCGCAAGAAGAGGATTCTGCTCTAGATAGTCTTCTGAGTCTAGGGTGAATATCGTTCTCTGTTTATATGTATATACTGTGAGACCAGCAAACGTCTGTACCCTGTTCGTATGCGCACTTTAACCTAAATCCTGTGCCAGCTTAGGGACCTCTTGAACAGGTCAAGACCTGGGATGTTGTATGTATATATATGTATATAGATATTATTTAGCTATATCTAGGGGTGTTCTAACTAACAGTCTATATTCTAATAAAGGCTGAATCACAAAATGTTGTCAACTACTTGTGATGTATTTATGTGTGGTTGTTTATAACTGTTTTATCTGTTATTATTTGTGAATTGATTATAAATGATTCTGTCTATTAATCTAAATGTTTTCAAAAAAAAAATACACCTCGCAAATTAACTACGCTTTTAACAACGAATCAGGCTCATATGATAAATAATAGATAATAATTAGGAAGACAAATTGGTAGCGCTCAGTTTCTGGTATGATCTAGACATATTGAAAATTGGGTCGTTACAATTTGGTAGCAGAGCAGTTCGTTCCCAGTAGAGCCTGGGGAGTGGACTGACTATGCTTCATTGCATACTCTGTTATGTATCTCATGCGTATAGGATATCCCAGTGATATATGTTGTATGATTGTTTCTGTGTTTTCGTTTTGGGAATGTTCACACTTGACTTGAAGTGTTAAGACTGATCACCTTAACAATGATTGTTTGGTGTGAACAGCACTACAATGGGTTCACGGAGACGAGGCGTACGGGAAGGAATTCCTAATGTTAACTACGAGAGGGAATAGGAAACGTTTATGGCTACCATGAACAACGCGGCTGAAGTAGTGTGTGAAGCTGCGGTAACAGCGGCTAGGGCTGTTGAACATCTTGGAGTGAGAAATGGGAATGATGAGAATAACTTAGGGCATCCTGAAAGACCTATGACCCTTGCGACCTTTCTGAAGGTTAATCCGCCTAAGTTCAAGGGTACACTCATTGCGACTGACGCTGATAACTGGTTTCGAGGTATTGAATGATCACTGAGAGCACAACATGTTCCGAAAGGACAACACGTAGAGTTTTCTACTTATATGCTCGAGGAAGAAGATGAGTACTGGTGGCAGGGGATACAGCGACTGCTACAACGTAATGAAGGTGACATTCCTTGGGATATTTTTAAAGATGAATTCTACAAGAAATATTTCCCAAGAGCAGTGCGTGATGCTAAAGAAATAGAGCTTATGCAGCTGAGGCAAGGGGATATGACTGTTGCTGAGTATGCTCGTAATTTCGATGACTTGTGTCGTTTCTCTAAGATCTGTCAAGGAAATCCTGCTGACTATGAAGAATGGAAGTGCTTGAAGTTTGAAGGAGGCTTTCGTGATGATCTGATGAGTTCAATAGTTCCACTGGAGATACGTAATTTTGCTGAATTAGTCAACAAGAGCAAGTTAGTGGAAGAATGTATTAAGAAAGTGACTGTGCAAGGTGAGTTGCCAAGGATTGTCCGAAGGGATTTACTCAAAATTTAGTTATAACCCAGCAACAAGGATGAGTGTTTGCTATCACTATTGACGATGTTGTGCAATCGAACGCCCTCATTCAAGGTCAATGTTATGTCAAGAATCGATTTCTAACTGTACTGTATGATTCGGGTGCATCGCATTCTTTATTTCTCTATCTATTGCTTACGAGTTAGGATTATATTTCTTTAAATTGAATTTTTACTTGATTGTCCATACACCTTCATCCCAAAATGCTTTGACCAGTTTTGTGTGCCTGCAAGTACCATTCGCTATTAGAAACAGGACTTTTATACACGATCTAATCTGTTTATCTCTATGTGGTTTAGAAGTTATTTTAGGATTAGATTGGTTATTTAAGTATCATGCTTTCCTTGATTATTTTAAAAGAACTGTTGTTATTCCATCTGATAGTGTATATACTAAACCATTTCTGTCCCACACCTTATATCTGAATTCTGTAAGAGTTACCTTAGACGGGAGGGATTATGAGGAGTACGTTCTGTTAGTGGCTAGCTTGAATGACAGTGAACTAAGCTTAGAACGAATCCGAATGGTGAAGGAATTTCCTGATGTTTTCTTGGACGACATACCTGAGTTTCCTCCTCAGCGAGAGATAAAATTCAGCATTGATCTAGTACCTAGAACCGGACCGATTTCCATAGCACCACACCGGATGTCACCATTGCTTGCAGAGCTGAAGAAGCTGTGAGACAGGATCGTAGTGGCCTATAGAGGTACAAGAACATCATTTGTGTGCCTAACTCTGGAGAATTGCAACAAAAGATTCTTGCTGAAGCCCACCAAAGTAGACTTTCTATGCATCCTGGGTGACAAAGATGTATCGAGATTTGAAACAAATGTTCTGGTGGCCGGGCTTAAAGAAAGAAGTAGTTGATTATGTCTCAAAATGTTTAACCTACCAGAAGATGAAGGTGGAACATCAGAAACTGTCGGGAACCCTGCAACCCTTAGAAATACCACAATGGAAATGGGAGCAGATTACTATGGATTTTGTCACGGGATTGCCAAGGACCTTAACAGGACACGATACCATCTGGGTAATTGTGGACAGGTTGACAAAGTCAGCGCACTTCCTTCTGATTCGAGTTAACTATACTTTAGAAAGGTTGGAATGAATATATATTCAAGAAAACGTACGACTACATGGGATACCTTCGTAAATTATCTCAGATCAAGTTTCGAGGTTTACTACTAGATTTTGGGGAGCTTTTCAGAAAGCGCTGGAAACAGAATTGCACACGAGTATAGCATACCATCCTCAGATAGACGGACAATCAGAGCAGACAATCCAGACGTTAGAAGACATGTTACGATTATGTATGATAGATAACCAAAGCAGCTGGGATAAGTATTTGCTGTTGGTCGAATTTGTCTACAACAACAGTTGCCAATAAAGTATCGGGATGGCACCATACAAAGCTCTCTACGAAAGAAGATGTCGGACACCATTGTGTTGGAATGACGATGGGGAAGCTAGTGTCTTAGGTCCAAACTTAGTGTAAGAAACTACTGAGAAGATAAAGGAGATTCGTCGGAAGATCCAGACAGCACAAGGCCGACAAAAAAGCTATGCCGATAATAGACGTAGACCCTTAGAGTTTAGTGAGGGAAACCATGTCTTTCTAGAAGTAACTTCGATTACTGGAATAGGTAGAGCCCTTGAGACTAAAAAGCTTAACCCACGATACATAGAACCTTTCCAAATACTTAAAAGAGTCGGTCTAGTAGCTTATAAAATAGCCCTTCCTCCTTATTTATCAAACCTTCATGATGTTTTTTTATGTCTCGCAACTTAAGAAATATGTTCCCGATGGGAGTCACGTTTCACAACCAGAAACAGTACAGTTATAAAATTATTTGACATATCAAGCATCACCAGTTCAGATCGTAGAAAGAAGTGATAAGCAGCTAAGAGGCAAGACTGTTCGCTTAGTCAAAGTAGCATGGGAACCAAGAGGAGAAGAAGAGTACACTTGGGAATTGGAAGATAAGATGAGAGCTGATTACCCACATCTGTTCTCAGGCAATTGAAATTTTGAGGGCAAAATTTTCTCTTAGGAGGGTAGAATGTAACAACCCTGATTTTCGAGTACATGAGACCTTTTCTGAAAGTACAGATTTCTTCGGAAGATCAGTAAAGGGAACACCTCTGTTATATCATCAAGCATTTCAATCCTCATTATCATTATGTCATCCTTAAGTTATAATCTCCTCTGAGGCAAGCCCGATAAATCGCGAAGAACCTTGTTGTTGAACCATATCGGTTGGCAGTTTTGATTCTGATTTTCGTAAATAGTCTCTGTTTGACGAACCGGACTCGATTCATGAGAGGAGAGAGATAATAGTATAATATTATCATTATATTAGTATTAGAAAAGGCTTGAATGACATTATAAGGTTACCTGGTCTGTTTTTGTTAAAAACAGAAAATTGGTTTAACCGGGTTTACGGTTTACTGGTGCAGCTTAGCACCAGCACTCTCTGATGAATTTAGAAATGCTAAGGCCTCATTATACATGTTCTATTCTCATAATAAATATGTTACTAGTGTCATTTATGCTAGTAGCTCAGAAAATAATTTTCAGAGATGTTTTTACGAGTGTTTCGATACACCTAGTTTTAGTAGTTGTACACCAGAGATATTTTAATATTATTTTAATCCACCTCCAAGCCAACCAATCACAACTCACCCTACACCCCCAAGACCTCCAAGGCTGTCTCATTTCATCATTTTGGCCGAAAATAACAAGAGAGAAAAGAGAAAAACTTTCATGAACACTTAATCTTCAAAGCTTGATTTATTCTGAACTAAAACTCAAATCATAACTCCGATTTCACCAAAATGATCCTCTCTTCTTCCTCTACATAACCATGTAACTTATCAAGGATGGAAATAAGGTGAGATGGCTGTTCCTTTCCCCTTTCAATTCAGTTTTCAAGGAAAACCATGCAAAACATGTGTTTTCTTGATGCTCTTCCTTAGGAATCATGCTTAACTTGACTTGAGGGCCAAGAAACGTGAATTTACTGCAAGTCTAAGGTGAGATATCTCTTCCTAACATACTGAGTGAGACTTGGTCAGTTGAGAGTTTTTGGATTTAAAGTTGTTCTTGATGTGATTTAGGAGGAAAAAGTGCTTAAGGACCACCTGAAAGTTTAACCGAATTAGGAGCAGCAAAACCAGGTAGGGATTGACAAATTTAATCTTGATTGATTGTGTTTGAGTTGTGTGATTATGATATGGTTTGGCTGTGCTTGAAATTGATTGTTTGTATGAGTAATTCTTGTTGAAATTTTGGTGAAAATTTGATGAAATTTGATGAAATTCAAGTTATGAATGTGTGTTCTTGTGGCTGCTGGAAAATGAAACCCTAGAGCTTAAATTGAGGTTCAATTTGTGTTAAAATCATGTAGAAGAGATTTTAGTGGCTGGAAATTTATTTTGAATTTTGGTAAAAATCGGTTGCTGAAAAGATTGAAAAACGGGTAAAAACAGAGAAAGAATTTGAAGAATATACGAAGAAGATGAAGAACACTTTGAGTGTGGTAAAGAACATTGAAGAACACCTTTTAGATCTTAGAAAGGGCAAGGAAGTAAATATTTTGGTGTTTGAGGGGTTATTTTGCAATTTCTGAAAGTTAGGATGGTTAAAGTGGAAATATTAAAAGTTACCGGGGTAAAAAGTTAATTTTAAAGGTTAAAAGGTAAAGGCGAGGTAATTTTCGAAAATTTAATAATAAAATAATAAAATATTAAATAATAATATTAATTAAAAATAATATTTTAATAAAAATAATAAAATAATGCGAAAAAGGCAGTTTTCTATAAAAGCTTTAGAAAGACAAATTTAAGTGCAGAATCTCATAATTACCTTCATAAAACACTTAGGGAGTGGTAATAACATGATAGTGAGGCAAAGATAAAGAAAAGATAAAAAGTTAAAGAAAAGATAAAAACCAAAGAAAAATAATGTAAAATTTTAATGACAGAAAAACAGACAGAGACTAGTGAACAAACTAGGGCAACTTAGTTAGTACTTGAGTTGCGACTAGGGTTAGGTGTTGTATGAAAAGTTAAACTGTTTCAGTATAGACTTAATGAACCTATACCTGGGACAGGCTAACTATTCGTACCAAAATTTACATAAGCTTTAAATATACATGTTAAACAGAGAAATCAGAGCAGAATAAAGTAACACAAAGCACAGAGTAACCAGAGTAAAGTAAAGAGATACAAAGAGAAAAGAATAATATGATAAAAAGAAATGGTTTGAGCCAGAATATTGTAAAAGTGAAAGATGTAAAGTTTGTACAGTATGATTGAACAGAGAAAGAAAGAGGTACTGCATAAGAATGTGAAAATGATGATGAATAATGAGAATGATTATGTAATGATCTGCTGCGTGAAGGCAGTCTGATAGATAGTGGTACGACCACAGAACGTTTTCCAGTGTTACACAGCTATTGAGAGCTGTACCTGCAACTGATAACCTGGGATCCCTAGCAGAGGATATTAATTCATACACTACTAGAATGCCGCACCTGTAAGGCAAGGATTGCTTACAGAGAATATGATTTCATACACGGCTGGAATGCCACCACCTGTAAGGCAGAGTTTACTTACAGAGGATATGACGCATACTTCGGGTTACGTCGGGAGCGGGTAGAAACCGACAGATGAGCTCATTACCTGCGCTAAGGCTAGACATGCATCATACTTGGTTGCACCTTTCCTTTGTTATGATTGTGGTATGAATGTATGCTTTCCTTGTTTGTATTCCATTCTCTGTGCTTGTGTTATTTTCTTGTATTCTTCTGTTTGTGTTCTACTATCTGTTTCCTCTATCTTCGTTACTTATCTGTGTTTTCTAATTACTCCTTCTTTGTATTATGCTAATAGTCTGCTAAACAACATAGAATTAATGAACGTAACTAATAACCCCGACCCTACTAAGAACTCCCCAGTTCTTACCCCTTCTCTCTCCCTTCCCCCTTCGGATGGAAGTAAGAGTACCTTACCATAGCTCGCTGATGACCGTTCGCAAGAAGAGGATTCTGCTCTAGATAGTCTTCTGAGTCTAGGGTAAATATCGTTCTCTGTTTATATGTATATACTGTGAGACCAGCCAACGCCTGCACCCCGATCGTATGCGCACTTTAACCTAAATCCTGTGTACGAGATTCCGATTGTGAGGTTACTTCATGAGGTACCAGAGAAACGTCCTATGGAAAAGTCTGATCGTGCAGATGAGTAGCAGATAATGTTCTATCATTTGATGACGTTCCATCTGACTTGAGTTGTAAAGACTTAGAACGTACTTTCCCTCACTTTAGTAGTTTAGAGGGACTAGGTGAGTATAGAATCTAGGTTAGCCTAGGTGCCAGCTTAGGGACCTCTTGAACAGGTCAAGACCTAGGATGTTGTATGTATATACATGTATATAGATATTATTTAGCTATATCTAGGGGTGTTCTAACTAACAGTCTATATTCTAATAAAGGCTGAATCACCAAATGTTGTCAACTATTTGTGATGTATTTATGTGTGGTTGTTTATAACTATTTTATCTGTTATTATTTGTGAATTGATTATAAATGATTCTGTCTATTAATCCAAACGTTTTCAAAAAAATAAAAAATACACCTCGCAAATTAACTACACTTTTAACAACGAATCAGGCTCATATGATAAATAATAGATAATAATTAGGAAGACAAATTGGTAGCGCTCAGTTTTCGGTATGATCTAGACATATTGAAAATTGGGTCGTTACATCGGTAATCTACCCAAAGTCTCATTCCACCGTCCTTCCTCTTTACTAGCAATACTGGAGCTTCCCCAGGTGATGCACTGGAATGAATAAATTTCTTTCCAAGTAGCTCATCTAACTGCTTCTTCAACTCTGCAAGTTCCAATGGTGACATCCGGTACGGTGCTATGGAAATTGGTCCGGTTCCAGGTAATAGTTCAATGCTGAATTCTATTTCTCGATGAGGAGGAAATTCGGGGATGTCGTCCAAGAAAACATCAGGAAATTCCTTCACCATTCAGATTTGTTCTAGGCTTAATTTACTATCATTCGAGCTAGCCGCTAATAGAACGTATCCCTCACAATCACTCCCGTCTAAGGTAAGTCTTACAGAATTTAGATATAAGGTATGAGATAGAAATGGTTTAGTATGTGGACTATCAGATGGAATAACAGCAGTTCTTTCAAAGCAATCATGGAAAACATGATATTTAGATAACCAATCTAGCCCTAGAATAACTTCTAGACCACATGGAGGCAAACAGATTAAATCATGTATAAAAGTCCTGTTCCTAATAGTAAATGGTACTTACAGGCACACTAAACTAGTCAAAGAATTTTGGGATACAGGTGTATGGACAATTAAATCAAAATTTAACTCAGAGAAATCTAGTCCCAACTCACGAGCAACAGTTAAAGAAATAAAGGAATGCGATTGGTGCACAAAATTACGATCACACTTTTGCAACTCCGTACAACTAACCAGCAAGTACACTGGGTCGTCCAAGTAATACCTTACGTGAGTAAGGGTCGATCCCACGGAGATTGTCGGCATGAAGCAAGCTATGGTTATCTTGTAACTCTTAGTCAGGATATCAATAATTCTCATATTTAATTGTAAAAAGTAAAAGAACATGAAATAAATACTTGTTATGCAGTAATGAAGAAAAGGTTGAGGCTTTGGAGATGCTTTGTCTTCTGAATCTCTGCTTTCCTACTATCTTCTTCTTCATGCACGCAAGGCTCCTTCCATGGCAAGCTTTATGTTGGGCATCACCGTTGTCAATGGCTACTTCCCGTCCTCTCAGTGAAAATGTTCCAAATGCGCTGTCACCGCACGGCTAATCATCTGTCGGTTCTCGATCATGTTGGAATAGGATCCATTGATCCTTTTGCGTCTGTTACTACACCCAACACTCGCGAGTTTGAAGCTCGTCACAGTCATCCCTTCTCAGATCCTACTCAGAATACCACAGACAAGGTTTAGACGTTCCGGATCTCAGGAATGGCTGCAAATAATTCTAGCTTATACCACGAAGACTCTGATCTGAATCATGAGGCTAAGAGATATGCATTCAATCTAAGGTAGAACGGAGGTGGTTGTCAGGCACATGTTCATAGGTGAGAATGATGATGAATGTCACGGATCATCACATTCATCAGGTTGAAGTGCGAATGAATATCTTAGAATAGAAGCAAGCGTGATAGAATGGAAAACAGTAGTAATTGCATTAATTCATGAAGAACAGCAGAGCTCCTCACCCCCAACAATGGGGTTTAGAGACTCATGCCATAGAAGATACAATATGAAACGTGTAGAATGTCATGAGATACAAGATGAATCACTAAAAGTAGTTTTTATAGTAAATTGGTGACCTAGGGTCACAAAAAATGAGTAAGCTAGGGTGTTTAATGTAAAAATCCACTTCCGGGTCCTACATGGTGTGTGCTTGGGCTGAGCATTGAAGCTTTCATGTGTAGAGACTTTTCTTGGAGTTAAACGCCAGCTTTTGTGCCATTTTGGGCGTTTAACTCCAGTTTTTATGCCAGTTCCGGCGTTAAACGCCAGAATTCTTGAGCTGACTTGGAACGCCTGTTTGGGCCATCAAATCTCGGGCAAAGTATGGACTATTATATATTGCTGGAAAACCCAAGATGTCTACTTTCCAACGCAATTGAGCACGTGCCAATTGGGCTTCTGTAGCTCCAGAAAATTCACTTTGCGTACAGGGAGGTCAGAATCCAACAGCATCTACAGTCCTTTTTCAGCCTCTGAATCAGATTTTTGCTCAGGTCCCTCAATTTCAGCTAGAAAATACCTGAAATCACAGAAAAACACACAAACTCATAGTAAAGTCCAGAAAAGTGAATTTTAAATAAAAACTAATAAAAATATAATAAAACCTAATAAAAATATACTAAAAACATACTAAAAACAATGCCAAAAAGCGTATAAATTACCCGCTCATCACAACACCAAACTTAAACTGTTGCTTGTCCCCAAGCAACTAAAAATCAAATAGGATAAAAAGAAGAGAATATACAATGAATTCCAAAAACATCTATGAAGATCAGTATTAATTAGATGAGCAGGGCTTTTAGCTTTTTGCCTCTGAATAGTTTTGGCATCTCACTTTATCCTTTGAAGTTCAGAATGATTGGCTTCTATAGGAACTCAGAATCCAGATAGTGTTATTGATTCTCCTAGTTAAGTATGTTGATTCTTGAACACAGCTACTTTATGAGTCTTGGCCGTGACCCTAAGCATTTTGTTTTCCAGTATTACTGATAAACCACTATTTTATAGTTTATCTTGTACTCAATTGAGTGGTTTTTATCAACTCTTTACCCACTTATTTATACTATTTGCATATTTTACATTTTCCTTCCAGGTTTTGTGCTATGATTGAAAACATGCTTCTTTGATCTTATATTTGCTTATTATTAATCCTCTCTTATTACCATTAGATGCCTTGATATGTGTGTTAAGTGTTTTCAGAGATTACAGGGCAGGAATGGCTCAGAGGATGAAAAGGAACATGAAAAAGTGGAAGGAATACAAGAAGTTGGAGAAACTGCTAAGCTGTCCAGCCTGACCTCTTCGCACTCAAACGGCTATAACTTTAGCTATAGAGGTCCAAACGACGCGGTTCTAGTTGCGTTGGAAAGCTAACGTCTAGGGCTTCGGTTTGATATATAATATGCCATAATTTCTCTTACGCTAGAAGACGCGAACGCGTGATCCACACGGACGCGTCGCATCGGCGAACTTCAATCCGCGCGGCCGCGTGGACGACGCCTCCGCGTCACTTATCCGCGACCTGAACATACCAGAATACGCAGGGGGCGATTTCTAGGCTGTTTTTGACCCAATTTTTGGCCCGGAAAACAAAGATTAGAGGCTATAAAGTGGGGGAATGCATCCATTGAGAGAGAGCTCGCCAATTTTCACTTTCCATGATTTAGATTTAGTTTGAGAGAGGTTCTCTCCTCTTTCTCTTAGGATTAGTATTAGGATTTAGGACTTCTCTTAGTTTGTAAGAGTGACTCTCGATCCAGGTTTAATATTTACTTCAATGCTTTTATTCGTACCTATAAAGGTTGCCAACTTGACTTATGAAACCTTTCCATGTTATGATTTGAATTAATGATTATTTGAGGTATTTCAGTTATTGATTGCTTTCTCCTTAATTTGTGTTACCATGCTTTCTATCTAAGGATATTTTTATTCCAACAATTTTACTTTTTCCCTTTTGGTCTTGGTTAAGAAATCAGTAACTCAACATTATTAAACTCAGCATAATTGATAATCGTTATCTTGCTAATTGAACTGAACTTCAATAATCCCAACTTTTTCTTAGGAAATAAATAGGATTCGAAGGTCAAACTAATTAGTCCCTTGACTTTCCTTTACTTTAGTAAAGGTTAACTAAATGGAATTTAGATTCAACTTTCATTATTGTTGAGAGAGATAACTAAGTTGGACTTCCAATTTCTCTTACCTTGCCAGAAGTTTACTTTATAGTATTTATTTACATTAATTGCCATCTACTTCACTTGTCATTTAAATCACTTGCTTCTCACCTTCTAAACCCCGATTACAACCTTTATAGCCAATAATAAGAACATACTTCCTTGCAGTTCCTTGAGAAGACGACCCGAGGTTTAAATACTCGGTTATCAATTTTAAAGGGGTTTCTTACTTGTGACAACCAAAACGTTTGTAAGAAAGGTTGATTGCTCGGTTTAGTAACTATACATACAACGAGAGTTTATTATGACCTCTAAACCATTAAACCTCAGTTCTTCAATTTTTGGCGCCGTTGCCGGGGAACTGCTAACGTGTGCCTTATTATTGGTTATTGTAAATATTTTTCTTTTGCTTGTTTCTCTATTTTTGTTCTTCCTTTTCATTTTTATTTGCTACCATGAATTCTCACCTCTCTCGCTTTGAGTTTGGTTCTAACTTTGTTGAAGGAAATAGAAGTTGCAGCAGAAATATGTATCAAGGTCAGACCAATCAAGGATGGATGGAGCCAAGAGGATCTAATCAACCCTTTAGGCAACAACACCCTCCAAGATATCATGGACAACGACCAGTCTACAATGCATACCCAGCTGATAGATATGGTGGACAACCTTGTAACTACCAACAAGCCCCACCCCGTGCCTATGGACTGTCCTCTCAATATAACCTCGAACCACCACACTCACAAGCTTCTTTTCACCATTCACCACCGTATGATCCTTTCCTACCCCAGTTCCAATCCAATCACTCCCAAGCACCACCACTTCCCTATGTTTCATGTCCAAATCCATCACCCAGAGAATCAGAGGTTCGCCTCAAGGCAACAATAAGGAAACTTCAAACAACCATTCGACAACTGGAGCAAGCAGTAATTCAATTAGCTTCTAGACGCGCGAACATTCAAGGACCAACCACAGCCCCATGTGGACAGTCTAATGAAGAGCGTAGCATGAAGGAGACACTAGAAACTCCAGTGGACAAGACAGAGAATGAATTCATACTAGAACAAGTAAAAGAAGTTGTCATTGTACAAGAAGAAGAGTTGGTTGAAGATCTAGGAGACGCAAAACCTCCATGGGAATCCAGAACTAAAGAGAAATCCGTCAAGGACATTATAGTTAATGCTAAGGAGGATAGCGCACAATCCCCAAGGCAAGTCGTTTATGAAGAATTAGACGGAATAATCCAAGAAGCAAATTCTCTTGATGATGATGTCACAAGTCAAGTTCTCTTAGTAATGAACTTGCATCTGCAAGTGAGTTCTCTGAGATCGATGAATCTTCCCTAAATGAATACGAGAATGATGCAGAGGTAGATTTCTCTCAACCTCCAATCTATGACTCAAGTGATGAGGAAGACATAGAAGACTTTGACCAGGGTGATGATGCGTTTGAAGACCCTTGCAAAGAAGTGGAAGAATTCATAGAAGATTACCAGGGAGCAGAACTTACAGAACCACCAGAAACACCTTCTCCAAGGCCATTACCACCCAATACAAGCTTCAAGTGGGTACTAACTTTTAACTTTACTTATTCACTTGAATATGGTTTACTTGAAACAGATGGCTAGCTTAGAGCTCTCTGCGGCTTTAAGAGTAAGAGGGAAATGGCTCGTGCTCAGAGCTGGTGCACAAGGTTCAATAAGGTTCCACGCTTCAACTTGAAGTGCACGGATTGGTATCATATTCAATCGAATGGATCTCGGAAAATGTTTGGTCACTATGATGAGAATCTACTTTCTAAACCGCCCGGATGGAAAAATATAGATCAAGACGAAGGCGGATTTAGAACCAAAGTTTGGGATCCTGGAAAATATTCTTATATTCATCACCCCGGGAGCCTGAAAATCTGTTTGAAGCTGCTCAGAAGCTTCACATGCCTAGTTTGGGACCCCGAAGGCTATTGGCATTCCAAGCATTGGTGGAGATTTCTGGATGATTTTAAGCATAAGCCGCCATAACAGGAAGCTCATCCAATGTCCAACTTAAGGACTTTAACTAAAAGTGCTAGGTGGGAGACAACCCACCATGGTATGATCGTTCATTTTTCACTTTTTATTTCATTTTGTTTGTTTTCAAATTTTATTTTATTTTATAATATTGAACCTGGAATTTTGCATCGCATTCATATTAACCATTGCATTCTGCATACTGCATTAAAAAAAAAAAGCATGCACGCGACGCGGCAGCGTCGCTGACGCGTCCGCATGACCACTACAATGGGAAGAAAAGAAATGGAACAGAAAGTCACGTGAGAGCGTGGCTGGAGGCGTGCCAATGGCACAAATCGTCCCACGCGACCGCGTCGCTGACCGACCGCGTCATATGGGAATAATGGCCTCCCACGCGACCGCGAGCCCCACGCGACCGCGTGACCAGGATTTCGACGTAATAATGGTGCACAGCCGAAAGTTGTGCTAGAGTGGTGGTGGACTGGCGCTGGACGCGCAGTCTATCTCACGCGACCGCGTGCCCCACGCGGCCGCGTCACATCCTACTAAGTGGCCACTCGCGCGATCGCATGCCACATGCGATCGCGTCACCCAATATTTGGCAATTAATGATTTTTGAATAGAGAGTTGTGCGAGAGCGAGGCTGCCCTCGCGCTAGCAGCATAAAACGTGTCACGCGACCGCGTGACCGACGCTACCGCGTCGATTAACTTAAAGCGCAAGTCACGCGACCGCGTGCCCCACGCGTCTGCGTCGCTTGTGCTGCACAGCTTATCCTAATTTGCCAAATATCTTATCTTTTCTTCCCCAACCCTAATTTTTCCTCCCTCCTTTCTTACTTACTTCTTCTTCCATTCTTTCCCTTCTCATTCTTCTTATCTTTCATTTTATTTTACTTAATTTATTTGAATATTTCATTCATTGCATTTTAATTTTGTGCATATTTTTCTTTTCTTTTCTAAATTTATTATTTTACCATTGGTGTTCAAATGTTCTTATTCACCTGTTATATCTTTTCTGGTATTATCTTGGTGCTTATGACTTGTTTTATTCTGGTTAGGTAATATTATTTAAATCAATGCCAATCTTTTATACCTGTATTACTTTTTGAATTGACATGAATTTATATTATCTCTCTTTCCCCACTCTCCTCTCCATTGTTGAAATTTTGCACCACTGGTATGCCATGGCTTCTATTGTTTTCTCACTTATATGTTGAAGCTTCCATGTAAATGAGACCCTTATCATTTGGCATTAACCCACCCATACTTTTTTTATTTTCTTATCTCTATTACTGGGTTACTCTTCTTCCCTTTTTTCTTTCAGGATGGCCACCCGGAAGGGAACTGGAAGACGTTTACATGGGGAGACAAACAAGTCCATCAGCACAATCCTTGAAGAAAAGCATCAGTTTGAACAGCCCGTCCAACTGCACATCTCAGCATGCACCGAGGACGGTGCAATCTTTAAGTGTGGGGAGGTCGATACTGACTTCCATGGGTTAGTCACTTCATATTTTAGCACCAATGTTTAATTTTCTTTGTTAAATTAGTTGTTGCATTTTCATATTTGTTTGATTTTATGCATCTAGTTACTACTTGGTTAAAGTAATAAAATTCTTCTAAAGACCCTATTTTTGAAAAATTTCACTAATTTAAATTGAAAAATTTTTTGTTAAATTTATTTGAAGTTGTATTTGGAACATGGTTTTTGAGCCAAAGAACACACAACCTGTGAGATTTTGAGCTTATTTACATGGTTACATTATTTAACCATAAATATTTTATTCTTGTGTGTTTACTTCTCTATAATTGTGATCTTTACTTTGTTTCAGTCTATATGTCCAATATTTAGTGTATTTACATGCTTGCATATGATTGATGCCATTATTTGATTTTAGCTCACTTATCCCAAATAAGCCTACCCTTTAAATCACCCTTGTCAGCCACTTTGAGCCTTGAAATCCCCATTTGTTCTATATCTTACCAGATCACTAGCCTTAAGCGGAAAACAAATTAATTATCCCAATTGAATCTTTGGTTAGCTTAAGAAAGTGTGTTAATTAAGTGTGGGGAACTATGGGAACATGGGTTAATAAAGGAAAAGTATAATATTTCTAATTTATTTGAATATCAGGAATTTGGGAACCTACTCATGAAAAACCAAAACAGAAAAATAATAGAAAATCCATGTGCATTGATAAGTTATGTTTGTTTCTCTACAAAAAAAAAAGAAAAAAAAAGAGAAAAAAGAGAAAAGTCCAAAAATACTCAATAAATAAGTAAATAAGGGGACAAAATTACCCCAATATTAAGTTTAATAAAAGATCAATGGACATGTGATAAAAATTAAAGAAAATTTGGTACATGAGTATGGGAATTATACAAAAGTTGGAATTATGGGTAGCTAGGCATGAATTTAAAAGTATATAGAGTATGTGTATATTAGGTGAGAGCTTAGGTTAATTAAAGATTCAATTTATAAAGCTCACTTAGCTATATATATACCTTTACCCTTACCTTAGCCCCATTACAACCTTGAAAAAGACCTCATGATGTTTGCATTGGTATATTAAATATTGTTGATTGGTTAGATGAAGAACAAGGTTTAGAAAGCATGACTAGAGAAGAGTAGAGTGATTGACCCTAGACACCTTAGAGTAAGAGTAATATACACTACCAGTGAGGGTTCAATGCTTGATTCTATGTTCCCTGCTTTCATTAGCTATCTTCTTACAAATTTACTTGTCCTTTATTGTAAAATTTGAATTAGTAAAATCTGATTTATGTTTGTCTTGGGGAACTTATTTATTTTTAACCAAGTAGGTAGAAACATTTTTGCATATAGTTGCATTCATATCGATAGGTTGCATTTCATACATCCTACCATTCCTCTTCATCTATATAGCTTCTCTTGAGCTTAGCATGAGGACATGCTATTGTTTAAGTGTGGGGAGGTTGATAAACCACTATTTTATAGTTTATCTTGTACTCAATTGAATGGTTTTTATCAACTCTTTACCCACTTATTTATACTATTTGCATGTTTTACATTTTCCTTCCTGGTTTTGTGCTATCATTGAAAACATGCTTCTTTGAGCTTATATTTTCTTATTATTAATCCTCTCTTATTACCATTAGATGCCTTGATATGTGTGTTAAGTGTTTTCAAAGATTACAGGGCAGGAATGGCTCAGAGGATGGAAAGGAAGCATGCAAAAGTGGAAGGAATACAAGAAGTTGGAGAAACTGCTAAGCTGTCCAGCCTGACCTCTTTGCACTCAAACGGCTATAACTTTAGCTACAGAGATCCAAACGACGCGGTTTTAGTTGCGTTGGAAAGCTAACGTCCGGGGCTTCGATTTGATATATAATATGCCATAATTTCTCTGACGCTAGGCAATGCGAACGTGTGATCCACACGGAGGCGTCGCATTGGCGAACTTTGATCCGCGCGGCCGCATGGACGACGCCTCCGCGTCACTTGTCCGTGACCTGAACGTACCAGAATACGCAGGGGGCGATTTCTGGGCTGTTTTTGACCCAGTTTTCAGCCCGAAAAACACATATTAGAGGCTATAAAGTGGGAGAATGCATCCATTGAGAGAGAGCTCGCCAATTTTCACTTTCCATGATTTAGATTTAGTTTGAGAGAGGTTCTCTCCGCTCTCTCTTAGGTTTAGGATTAGGATTTAGGACTTCTCTTAGTTTGTAAGAGTGACTCTCGATCCAGGTTTAATATTTACTTCAATGCTTTTATTCGTACCTATAAATGTTGCCAACTTGACTTATGAAACCTTTCCATGTTATGATTTGAATTAATGATTATTTGAGGTATTTCAGTTATTGATTGCTTTCTCCTTAATTTGTGTTACCATTGCTTTCTATCTAAGGATATTTTTATTCCAACAATTTTACTTTTTCCCTTTTGGTCTTGGTTAAGAAATCAGTAACTCAACATTATTAAACTCAGCATAATTGATAATCATTATCTTGCTAATTGAACTGAACTTCAATAATCCCAACTTTTTCTTAGGAAATAAATTGGATTCGAAGGTCAAACTAATTAGTCCCTTGACTTTCCTTTACTTTAGTAAAGGTTAACTAAGTGGAATTTAGATTCAACTTTCATTATTGTTGAGAGAGATAACTAAGTTGGACTTCCAATTTCTCTTACCTTGCCAGAAGTTTACTTTACAGTGTTTATTTACTTTAATTTCCATCTACTTCACTTGTCATTTAAATCACTTGCTTCTCACCTTCTAAACCCCGATTACAACCTTTATAGCCAATAATAAGAACATACTTCCTTGCAGTTCCCTGAGAAAATGACCCGAGGTTTAAATACTCGGTTATCAATTTTAAAGGGGTTTGTTACTTGTGACAACCAAAACGTTTGTAAGAAAGGTTGATTGCTTGGTTTAGTAACTATACTTACAACGAGAGTTTATTATAACCTCTAAACCATCAATTCTCAGTTCTTCAATTTTTGGCGCCGTTGCCGGGGAACTGCTAACGTGTGCCTTATTATTGGTTATTGTAAATATTTTTCTTTTGCTTGTTTCTCTATTGTTGTTCTTCCTTTTCATTTTTATTTGCTATCATGAATTCTCACCCCTCTCGCTTTGAGTTTGGTTCTAACTTTGTTGAAGGAAATAGAAGTTGTAGAAGGAATATGTATCAAGGTCAGACCAATCAAGGATGGATGGAGCCAAGAGGATCTAATCAACCCTTTAGGCAACAACACCCTCCAAGATATCATGGACAACGACCAGTCTACAATGCATACCCAGCTGATAGATATGGTGGACAACCTTGTAACTACCAACAAGCCCCACCCCGTGCCTATGGACCATCCTCTCAACATAACCTCGAACCACCACACTCACAAGCTTCTATTCACCATTCACCACCGTATGATCCTTTCCTACCCCAGTTCCAATCCAATCACTCCCAAGCACCACCACTTCCCTATGTTTCATGTCCAAATCCATCACCCAGAGAATCAGAGGTTCACCTCAAGGCAACAATAAAGAAACTTCAAACAACCGTTCGACAACTGGAGCATGCAGTAATTCAATTAGCTTCTAGACGTGTGAACATTCAAGGACCAACCACAGCCCCATGTGGACAATCTAATGAAGAGCGTAGCATGAAGGAGACACTAGAAGCTCCAGTGGACAAGACAGAGAATGAATACATACTAGAACAAGTAGAAGAAGCTGTCATTGTACAAGAAGAAGAGTTGGTTGAAGATCTAGGGGACGCAGAACCTCCATGGGAATCCAGAACTAAGTGAAATGCGTCAAGGACATTATAATTAATGCTAAGGAGGATAGCGCACAATCCCCAAGGCAAGTCATTTATGAAGAATCAGACAGAATAATCCAAGAAGCAAATTCTCTTGATGATGATAGTCACAAGTAAAGTTCTCTTAGTAATGAACTTGCATCTGCAAGTGAGTTCTCTGAGATCGACGAATCTTCCCCAAATGAATACGAGAATGATGCAGAGGTAGATTTCTCTCAACCTCCAATCTATGCCTCAAGTGATGAGGAAGACATAGAAGACTTTGACCAGGGTGATGATGTGTTTGAAGACCCTTGCAAAGAAGTGGAAGAATTCACAGAAGATTACCAGGGAGCAGAACTTACAGAACCACCAGAAACACCGTCCCCAAGGCCATTACCACCCAATACAAGCTTCAAGTGGGTACAATCCTTAACTTTTAACTTTACTTATTCACTTGAATATGGTTTACTTGACACAGATGGCCAGCTTAGAGCTCTCTGCGGCTTTAAGAGTAAGAGGGAAATGGCCCGTGCTCAGAGCTGGTGCACAAGGTTCAATAAGGTACTACACTTCAACTTGAAGTGCACGGATTGGTATCATATTCAATCGAATGGATCTCGGAAAACGTTTGGTCACTATGATGAGAATCTACTTTCTAAACCGCCTGGATGGAAAAATATAGATCAAGACGTAGGCGGATTTTGAACCAAAGTTTGGGATCCTGGAAAATATTCTTATATTCATCACCCCGGGAGCCTGAAAATCTGTTTGAAGCTGCTCAGAAGCTTCACATGCCTAGTTTGGGACCCCGGAGGCTATTGGCATTCCAAGCATTGCTGGAGATTTCTGGATGAATTTAAGCATAAGCCGCCATAACAGGAAGCTCATCCAATGTCCAACTTAAGGACTTTAACTAAAAGTGCTAGGTGGGAGACAACCCACCATGGTATGATCGTTCATTTTTCACTTTTTATTTCGTTTTGTTTGTTTTCAAATTTTATTTTATTTTATAATATTGAACCTGGAATTTTGCATCGCATTCACATTAATCATTGCATTCTGCATACTGCATTAAAAAAAAAAAAGCACGCACGCGACGCGGTAGCGTCGCTGACGCGTCCGCATCACCAGTACAATGGGAAGAAAAGAAAACGAACAGAAAGTCACGTGAGAGCGTGGCTGGAGGCATGCCTATGGCACAAATCGTACCACGCGACCGCGTCGCTGACGCGACCGCGTCATATGGGAATAATGGCCTCCCACGCGACTGTGTGCCCCACGCGACCGCGTGACCAGGAATTCGACGTAATAATGGTGCACAGCCGAAAGTTATGCTAGAGTGGTGCTGGACTGGTGCTGGACGCGCAGTCCATCTCACGCGACCGCGTGCCCCACGCGGCCGCGTCACATCCTACTAAGTGGCCACTCGCGCGATCGCATGCCCTATGCGATCGCGTCACCCAATATTTGGCAAATAATGATTTTTGAACAGAGAGTTGTGCAAGAGCGAGGCTGCCCTCGCGCTAGCAGCATAAAACGTGTCACGCGACCGCGTGACTGACGCTACCGCGTCGATTAACTTAAAGTGCAAGTCACGCGACCGTGTGCCCCACGCGTCCGCGTCGCTTGTGCCGCACAGCTTATCCTAATTTGCCAAATATCTTATCTTTTCTTCCCCAATCCTAATTTTTCATCCCTCCTTTCTTACTTACTTCTTCTTCCGTTCTTTCCCTTCTCATTCTTCTTATCTTTCATTTTATTTTACTTAATTTATTTGAATATTTCATTCATTGCATTTTAATTTTGTGCATATTTTTCTTTTCTTTTCTAAATTTATTATTTTACCATTGGTGTTCAAATGTTCTTATTCAACTGTTATATCTTTTCTGGTATTATCTTGGTGCTTATGACTTGTTTTATTCTAGTTAGGTAATATTATTTAAATCAATGCCAATCTTTTATACCTGTATTACTTTTTGCGTTGACATGAATTTATATTATCTCTCTTTCCCCACTCTCTTCTCCATTGTTGCAATTTTGCACCACTGGTATGCCATGGCTTCTATTGTTTTCTCACTTACATGTTGAAGCTTCCATGTAAATGAGACCCTTATCATTTGGCATTAACCCACCCATACTTCTTTTATTTTCTTATCTCTATTTCGGGGTTACTCTTCTTCCTCTTTTTCTTTTAGGATGGCCACCCGGAAGGGAACTGGAAGACGTTTACATGGGGAGACAAACAAGTCCATCAGCACAATCCTTGAAGAAAAGCATCAGTTGGAATAGCCCGTCCAACAGCACATCTCAGCATGCACCGAGGACGGTGCAATCTTTAAGTGTGGGGAGGTCGATACCGACTTCTACGGGTTAGTCACTTCATATTTTAGCACCAATGTTTAATTTTCTTTGTTAAATTAGTTGTTGCATTTTCATATTTGTTTGATTTTATGCATCTAGTTACTACTTGGTTAAAGTAATAAAATTCTTCTAAAGACCCTATTTTTGAAAATTTTCACTAATTTAAATTGAAAAATTTTTTGTTAAATTTGTTTGAAGTTATATTTGGAACATGGTTTTTGAGCCAAAGAACACACAACCTGTGAGATTTTGAGCTTATTTACATGGTTACATTATTTAACCATAAATATTTTATTCTTGTGTGTTTACTTCTCTATAATTGTGATCTTTACTTTGTTTCAGTCTATATGTCTAATATTTAGTGTATTTACATGCTTGCATATGATTGATGCCATTATTTGATTTTAGCTCACTTATCCCAAATAAGCCTACCCTTTAAATCACCCTTGTCAGCCACTTTGAGCCTTGAAATCCCCATTTGTTCTATATCTTACCACATCACTAGCCTTAAGCGGAAAACAAATTAATTATCCCAATTGAATCTTTGGTTAGCTTAAGATAGTGTGTTAATTAAGTGTGGGGAAACTGTGGGAACATGGGTTAATAAAGGAAAAGTATAATGTTTCTAATTTATTTGAATATCAGGAATTTGGGAACCTACTCATGAAAAATCAAAACAGAAAAATAATAGAAAATTCATGTGCATTGATACGTTATGTTTGTTTCTCTACAAAAAAAAAGAAAAAAAAGAGAAAAAAGAGAAAAGTCCAAAAATACTCAATAAATAAGTAAATAAGGGGACAAAATTACCCCAATATTAAGTTTAGTAAAAGATCAATGCACATGTGATAAAAATTAAAGAAAATTTGGTACATGAGTATGGGAATTATACAAAAGTGGGAATTATGGGTAGCTAGGCATGAATTTAAAAGTATATAGAGTATATGTATATTAGGTGAGAGCTTAGGTTAATTAAAGATTCAATTTATAAAGCTCACTTAGCCATATATATACCTTTACCCTTACCTTAGACCCATTACAACCTTGAAAAAGACTTCATGATGTTTGCATTGGTATATTAAATATTGTTGATTGGTTAGATGAAGAACAAGGTTTAGAAAGCATGACTAGAGAAGAGTAGAGTGATTGACCCTAGACACCTTAGAGTAAGAGTGATATACACTACCAGTGAGGGTTCAATGCTTGATTCTATGTTCCCTGCTTTCATTAGCTATCTTCTTACAAATTTACTTGTCCTTTATTTTATAATTTAAATTAGTGAAATCTGATTTATGTTTGTCTTGGGGAACTTATTTATTTTTAACCAAGTAGGTAGAAACATTTTTGCATATAGTTGCATTCATATAGATAGGTTGCATTTCATACATCCTACCATTCCTCTTCATCTTTATAGCTTCTCTTGAGCTTAGCATGAGGACATGCTATTGTTTAAGTGTGGGGAGGTTGATAAACCACTATTTTATAGTTTATCTTGTACTCAATTGAGTGGTTTTTATCAACTCTTTACCCACTTATTTATACTATTTGCATGTTTTACATTTTCCTTCCTGGTTTTGTGCTATGATTGAAAACATACTTCTTTGATCTTATATTTGCTTATTATTAATCCTCTCTTATTACCATTAGATGCCTTGATATGTGTGTTAAGTGTTTTCAGAGATTACAGGGCAGGAATGGCTCAGAGGATGGAAAGAAAGTATGCAAAAGTGGAAGGAATACAAGAAGTTGGACAAACTGCTAAGCTGTCCAGCCTGACCTCTTCACACTCAAACGGTATAACTTTAGCTTCAGAGGTCCAAACGATGCGGTTCTAGTTGTGTTGGAAAGCTAACGTCCGGAGCTTCGATTTGATATATAATAAGGCATAATTTCTCTTACGCTAGGCGACGCGAATGCGTGATCCACACGGACGTGTCGCATAGGCGAACTTCAATTCGCGCGGCCGCGTTGACGACGCCTCCGCATCACTTGTCCGCGACTTGAACGTACCAGAATACGCAGGGGGTGATTTTTGGGCTGTTTTTGACCCAGTTTTCGGCCCGGAAAACACAGATTAGAGGCTATAAAGTGGGGGAATGCATCCATTGAGAGAGAGCTCGCCAATTTTCACTTTCCATGATTTAGATTTAGTTTGAGAGAGGTTCTCTCCTCTCTCTCTTAGGATTAGGATTAGGATTTAGGACTTCTCTTAGTTTGTAAGAGTGACTCTCGAGCCAGGTTTAATATTTACTTCAATGCTTTTATTCGTACCTATAAATGTTGCCAACTTGACTTATGAAACCTTTCCATGTTATGATTTGAATTAATGATTATTTGAGGTATTTCAGTTATTGATTGCTTTTTCCGTAATTTGTGTTACCATTGCTTTCTATCTAAGGATATTTTTATTCCAACAATTTTACTTTTTCCCTTTTGGTCTTGGTTAAGAAATCAGTAACTCAACATTATTAAACTCAGCATAATTGATAATCGTTATCTTGCTAATTGAACTGAACTTCAAAAAACCCAACTTTTTCTTAGGAAATAAATAGGATTCGAAGGTCAAAATAATTAGTCCCTTGACTTTCCTTTACTTTAGTAAAGGTTAACTAAGTGGAATTTAGATTCAACTTTCATTATTGTTGAGAGAGATAACTAAGTTGGACTTCCAATTTCTCTTACCTTGCCAGAAGTTTACTTTACAGTATTTATTTACTTTAATTGCCATCTACTTCACTTGTCATTTAAATCACTTGCTTCTCACCTTCTAAACCCCGATTACAACCTTTATAGCCAATAATAAGAACATACTTCCTTGCAGTTCCCTGAGAAAATGACCCGAGGTTTAAATACTCGGTTATCAATTTTAAAGGGATTTCTTACTTGTGACAACCAAAACGTTTGTAAGAAAGGTTGATTGCTTGGTTTAGTAACTATACTTACAACGAGAGTTTATTATAACCTCTAAACCATCAATCCTCAGTTCTTCAATTTTTGGCGCTGTTGCCGGGGAACTGCTAACGTGTGCCTTATTATTGGTTATTGTAAATATTTTTCTTTTACTTGTTTCTCTATTTTTGTTCTTCCTTTTCATTTTTATTTGCTACCATGAATTCTCACCCCTCTCGCTTTGAGTTTGGTTCTAACTCTGTTGAAGGAAATAGAAGTTGCAGCAGGAATATGTATCAAGGTCAGACCAATCAAGGATGGATGGAGCCAAGAGGATCTAATCAACCCTTTAGGCAACAACACCCTCCAAGATATCATGGACAACGACCAGTCTACAATGCATACCCAGCTGATAGATATGGTGGACAACCTTGTAACTACCAACAAGCCCCACCCCGTGCCTATGGACCATCCTCTCAATATAACCTCGAACCACCACACTCATAAGCTTCTTTTCACCATTCACCACCGTATGATCCTTTCCTACCCCAGTTCCAATCCAATCACTCCCAAGCACCACCACTTCCCTATGTTTCATGTCCAAATCCATCACCCAGAGAATCAGAGGTTCGCCTCAAGGCAACAATAAAGAAACTTCAAACAACCATTTGACAACTGGAGAAAGCAGTAATTCAATTAGCTTCTAGACGCGCGAACATTCAAGGACCAACCACAGCCCCATGTAGAAAATATAATGAAGAGCGTAGCATGAAGGAGACACTAGAAACTCCAGTGGACAAGACAGAGAATGAATACATACTAGAACAAGTAAAAGAAGCTGTCATTGTACAAGAAGAAGAGTTGGTTGAAGATCTAGGAGACGCAAAACCTCCATGGGAATCCAGAACTGAAGAGAAATCCGTCAAGGACATTATAGTTAATGCTAAGGAGGATAGCGCACAATCCCCAAGGAAAGTCGTTTATGAAGAATCAGACGGAATAATCCAAGAAGCAAATTCTCTTGATGATGATAGTCACAAGTCAAGTTCTCTTAGTAATGAACTTGCATCTGCAAGTGAGTTCTCTGAGATCGACGAATCTTCCCCAAATGAATACAAGAATGATGCAGAGGTAGATTTCTCTCAACCTCCAATCTATGACTCAAGTGATGAGGAAGACATAGAAGACTTTCACCAGGGTGATGATAAGTTTGAAGACCCTTGCAAAGAAGTGGAAGAATTCACAGAAGATTACCAGGGAGCAGAACTTACAGAACCACCAGAAACACCTTCCCCAAGGCCATTACCACCCAATACAAACTTCAAGTGGGTACAATCCTTAACTTTTAACTTTACTTATTCACTTGAATATGGTTTACTTGAAACAGATGGCCAGCTTAGAGCTCTCTGCGGCTTTAAGAGTAAGAGGGAAATGGCTCGCGCTCAGAGCTGGTGCACAAGGTTCAATAAGGTTCCACGCTTCAACTTGAAGTGCACGGATTGGTATGATATTCAATCGAATGGATCTCGGAAAATGTTTGGTCACTATGATGAGAATCTACTTTCTAAACCACCCAGATGGAAAAATATAGATCAAGACGAAGGCGGATTTAGAAACAAAGTTTGGGATCCTGGAAAATATTCTTATATTCATCACCCCGGGAGCCTAAAAATCTATTTGAAGCTGCTCAGAAGCTTCACATACCTAGTTTGGGACCCCGGAGGCTATTGGCATTCCAAGCATTGGTGGAGATTTCTGGATGAATTTAAGCATAAACCGCCATAACAGGAAGCTCATCCAATGTCCAACTTAAGGACTTTAACTAAAAGTGCTAGGTGGGAGACAACCCACCATGGTATGATCGTTCATTTTTCACTTTTTATTTTGTTTTGTTTGTTTTCAAATTTTATTTTATTTTATAATATTGAACCTGGAATTTTGCATTGCATTCATATTAATCATTGCATTCTGCATACTGCATTAAAAAAAAAAAGCACGCACGCGACGCTGCAGCGTCGCTGACGCGTCCGCATCACCAGTACAATGGGAAGAAAAGAAAACGAACAGAAAGTCACGTGAGAGCGTGGTTAGAGGCGTGCCAATGGCACAAATCGTCCCACGCGACCGCGTCACTAACGCGACCACGTCATATGGGAATAATGGCCTCCCACGCGACCGCGTGACCAGGATTTCGACGTAATAATGGTGCACAGCCGAAAGTTGTGCTAGAGTGGTCTTGGACTGGCGCTGGACGCGCAGTCCATCTCACGCGACCGCGTGCCCCACGCTGCCGCGTCACATCCTACTAAGTGGCCACTCGCGCGATCGCATGCCCCATGCGATCGCGTCACCCAATATTTGGCAATTAATAATTTTTGAACAGAGAGTTGTGCGAGAGCGAGGCTGCCCTCGCGCTAGCAGCATAAAACGTGTCACGCGACCGCGTGACCGACGCTACCGCGTCGATTAACTTAAAGCGCAAGTCACGCGACCGCGTGCCCCATGCGTCTGCGTCGCTTGTGCCGCACAGCTTATCCTAATTTGCCAAATATCTTATCTTTTCTTCCCCAAACCTAATTTTTCCTCCCTCCTTTCTTACTTACTTCTTCTTCGGTTCTTTCCCTTCTCATTCTTCTTATCTTTCATTTTATTTTACTTAATTTATTTGAATATTTCATTCATTGCATTTTAATTTTGTGCATATTTTTCTTTTCTTTTCTAAATTTATTATTTTACCATTGGTGTTCAAATGTTCTTATTCAACTGTTATATCTTTTCTGGTATTATCTTGGTGCTTATGACTTGTTTTATACTGGTTAGGTAATATTATTTAAATCAATGCCAATCTTTTGTACCCGTATTACTTTTTGCGTTGACATGAATTTATATTATCTCTCCTTCCCCACTCTCTTCTCCATTGTTGCAATTTTGCACCACTGGTATGCCATGGCTTCTATTGTTTTCTCACTTACATGTTGAAGCTTCCATGTAAATGAGACCCTTTTCATTTGGCATTAACCCACCCATACTTCTTTTATTTTCTTATCTCTATTTCTGGGTTACTCTTCTTCCCTTTTTTCTTTCAGGATGGCCACCCGGAAGAGAACTGGAAGACGTTTACATGGGGAGACAAACAAGTCCATCAGCACAATCCTTGAAGAAAAGCATCAGTTGGAACAGCCCGTCCAACTGCACATCTCAGCATGCACCGAGGACGGTGCAATCTTTAAGTGTGGGGAGGTCGATACCGACTTCCATGGGCTAGTCACTTCATATTTTAGCACCAATGTTTAATTTTCTTTGTTAAATTAGTTGTTGTATTTTCATATTTGTTTGATTTTATGCATCTAGTTACTACTTGGTTAAAGTAATAAAATTCTTCTAAAGACCTGGTGCACGAATTGTGAATCACACTTTTCACACTCGTACCACTAACCAGCAAGTGCACTGGGTCGTCCAAGTAATACCTTACGTGAGTAAGGGTCGAATCCCACGGAGATTATCTTGCAATTCTTAGTCAAGAAGTCAATTATATTTATCAGTTGAATTGCGAATAAACAAGAGAGCATGGATTAAAGGTTACTTGTTACGCAGTAATGGAGAATATGTTGGGGTTTTGGAGATGCTTTGTCTTCAGAATCTTTGCTTTCCTCTATCTTCTGATTCATGCACGCACGTCCTCCTATGGCAAGCCGTATGTAGGTGGGTCACCGTTGTCAATGGCTACCATCCATCCTTCCAGTGAAAAGGGTCCAGATGCGCTGTCACCGCACGGCTAATCATCTGCAGGTTCTCAGTCGTACCGGAATAGGATTTACTATCGTTTTGCGTCTGTCACTATGCCCAGCACTCGCGAGTTTGAAGTTCGTCACAGCCATCCAATCCCAGAATCCTACTCGGAATACCACAGACAAGGTTTAGACTTTCCGGATTCTCATGAATGCCACCATCAATCTAGCTTATACCACGGAGATTCTGATTAAGGAATCTAAGAGATATTCATTCAATCTGATGTAGAACGGAGGTGATTGTCAGACACACGTTCATTTATTGAGGAAGGTGATGAGTGTCACTGATCATCACCATCTCCATAGTTAGGCACGAATGGATATCTTAGATAGGAACACGCATGTTTGAATGGAAAACAGAAGTACTTGCATTAATTCATTGAGACACAGCAGAGCTCCTCACCCCCAACAATGGAGTTTAGAGACTCATGCCGTCAAAGAGTACAAAGTTCAGGTCTAAAATTTCATGAGATACAAAATAAATCTCTAAAAGTTGTTTAATCAAATAGCAAAGAATTTGACTGTGTTCCTTCTGTTCCTTTATTATTTGTTCCATAGCTTCTTGTATCTTGGTAACTGATGTTTCAAGATACTCCCAATATTCAGATTGAGGGATTTCTGGGAGAAATTCCTGTGTTTTCTTCTTGATGGGGTCATCTTGCGCTTGTTGTTTTTCCATTGATGCTTTGGTGATTGGTTTCTCAATTGAGATATACTCAGTTATTCCCATCCTTACCCCAGCGTCCTTGCAGAGCAGAGAAATCAAGCTTGGGTAAGCCAACCTGGCCTCTTTAGAATTTTTATTAGCAATTTTGTAGAATTCAGTTGAAATCAGTTGATGAACTTCCACTTCTTTTCCCATCATGATGCAATGGATCATCACTGCTCTTTTAACAGTGACTTTAGAACGGTTGCTGGTGGGCAGCAGAGAATGCCCAATGAAATCCAGCCATCCTCTGGCGACTGGTTTGAGATCTTCTCTTTTGAGTTGATTTGGGACACCCTTCGTGCTGGTGGTCCACCTGGCTCCAGGGATACATATATCCTCTAGGATCTTATCCAGGCCCTTGTCTGTTCTCATCATTCTCCTGTTGAAAGAGTTTGGATTATCCTTCAGCTGAGGTAGCTTTAAGATCTCCCTGATCTTGTCAGGGTTGGTATGAATAATCTTTCCTCTGACCACGGTCTGATATTCATAGAGAGCAGTTCCAGATAGTTTTTGCTTGTCTGTCTGCCACATGTTAGCATAGAACTCCTGGACCATATTCCTTCCCACTTTCGTCTCAGAATTAGCTAGGACCTCCAAGTTCCTGATTCGAATTTGCTCCTGGATCTCCGGATATTCATCTTCTTTCAGATCGAATCTAACTTCCGGGATCACTGATCTTAGACCCATTATTTTGTAATAATGGTCTGAATGTTCTTTAGATAAGAACATCCCTTGATTCCAAAGTGGTTTTGGAACGCTCTCTTTCTTGCCTCTTGAAGTGGGTTGTTTTCCCTTAGGAGCCATGATCTTAGTGATCACGGATAAACACACCAAACTTAGAGGTTTGCTTGTCCTCAAGCGAAAGAAAAGAAAGAAGAGGGATAGAAGGAGATCTAGGTGCAATTGTTGATGGGAGGGGAGGGAGGCCGAACCCATATTTAAAGGAAAGGGGGGTGGGTTCGAAAATTTAGAAAAGATATGATAAAAAAGATTGATTTGGAAAAGATAAGATAGAAGATATGATAAGAGAGGATATAGTTTAAAATTGAAAAGATATGAAAGATTTTTGAAAAAGATAAATCTAGATTTTGAAAAAGATAATTTGGAGATTCGAAAAAGATATTGATGAGTTGAAAAGATTTTTGAAAAAGAGTTGAATTGGATTGAAAAAGAGGAATTGTGCTTATGGATTAAGATACATTATATATTTTTAAAGTAGGATTTTTAGAAATTAGGGATTTTAAAAATCAGGGTTCTTAACATGTTTATGCAAGAAATCATGATTTGAAACATGGGAATTAAAATTAGAATGAAAAATATGAAGAAAAACGAAATTACCTCCTCCCCATCATCCTGGCGTTTGAACGCCCAAACACTGCCTGTTTTGGGCGTTCAATGCCCAAATGCTGTTCTCCTGGGCGTTCAACGCCCAGTTGTTGCCCTTTTCTGGCGTTCAACGCCAGATTGCTATCCTTACTGGCGTTCAGCGCCCACTGGCTGCCCCTTTTGGGTGCTGAACGCCCAAAATAGGCTCTTACTGGCGTTTTCTTGCCAGTGAGCTCTTTTTCTCTGTTTTGTGTGCAGATTCCTTCTGTAACCCTGTGAACTTATGCAATTGATTCATTACCTTAGTATCAATGAACTTTGTATAAACAAATAAAAATAAAAATAGGGCAGAATGCTTAGAGGATTGATGCCCCATGGTTGGGTTACCTCCCAGCAAGCGCTTCTTTATTGTCTTTAGCTGGACCTTGCTGAGCTTTTAATCTAGCTTCAGCCTTGAGCACTCTTGCTCAACATTGGCTTCGAGATAGTGCTTGATTCTCTGTCCATTGACAACGAACTTCTTATCAGAATCAATATCTTGAAGCTCCACATAACCATATGGTGATACACTTGTAATCACATATGGTCCCCTCCACCGGGATTTCAGTTTCCCGGGGAATAGCCTGAGTCTAGAGTTAAACAGCAGAACCTTCTATCCTGGTTCAAAGATTCTAGATGACAGCTTTCTATCATGCCACTTTTTTTATTTCTCTTTATAAAACTTGGCATTTTCGAAAGCAGTGAATCTAAATTCCTCTAGCTCATTTAGCTGGAGCAATCTTTTTTCTCCTGCTAATTTGGCATCAAAGTTTAGGAATCTGGTTGCCCAGTAGGCTTTATGTTCCAGTTCCACGGGCAGGTGACATGCCTTACCATACACAAGTTGGTATGGAGAGGTCCCTATAGGGGTCTTGAATGCTGTTCTGTAAGCCCACAGAGCATCATCCAAGCTCCTTGCCCAATCCTTTCTACGGGTACTTACTGTCCATTCTAGGATTCTTTTTAATTCTCTGTTAGAGACTTCAGCTTGCCCATTAGTCTGTGGATGATATGGAGTCGCCACCTTGTGGCGAATCCCATACCGGACCATGGCAGAGTAAAGCTGTTTGTTGCAGAAGTGAGTGCCCCCATCACTGATTAGTACTCTAGGGACACCAAACCTGCTAAAGATATGTTTCTGGAAGAACTTCAGCACTGTTTTAGTATCGTTGGTGGGTGTGGCAATGGCTTCAACCCATTTTGATACATAGTCAACTGCCACCAGAATATTAGTGTTTGAGAATGATGGTGGGAAAGGTCCCATGAAGTCAATTCCCCATACGTCAAACAACTCAATCTCCAAGATTCCTTGTTGAGGCATGGCGTAACCATGAGGCATATTACCAGCTCTTTGGCAACTGTCACAGTTACGTACAAACTCTCGGGAATCTCTATAGAGTGTGGGCCAATAGAAGCCACATTGGAGGACCTTGGTGGCTGTTCGCTCACCTCCGAAATGGCCTCCATATTGAGATCCATGGCAATGCCATAGGATCCTCTGTGCTTCTTCTCTAGGAACACACCTACGGATTATTCCGTCTGCACATCTCTTAAAGAGATAGGGTTCATCCCACAAGTAGTACTTTGCATCCGTAATTAATTTCTTCTTTTGTAGTCTGTTGTACTCCTTGGGTATGAACCTTGTAGCATTATAGTTTGCAATATCGGCAAACCATGGTGTTTCCTGAATGGCAAATAAATGCTCATCCGGAAACGTCTCAGAGATTTCAAGAGAGGGGAGGGGCGTCCCTTCTACTGGTTCTATCCGGGACAGATGATCAGCCACTTGGTTCTCTGTCCCTTTTCTGTCTCTTATTTCTATATCAAACTCTTACAGAAGCAACACCCATCTGATGAGCCTGGGTTTTGAATCCTGCTTTGTGATTAGATATTTAAGAGCAGCATGGTCAGTATACACAATCACTTTTGATCCTACTAAGTATGATATGAACTTGTCAATGGCATAAACCACTGCAAGCAATTCTTTTTCTGTGGTTGTGTAATTTTTCTGGGCATCATTTAAAATGCGGCTAGCATAATAAATGACGTGCAGAAGCTTGTCATGCCTCTGTCCCAATACTGCACCAATGGCGTGATCACTGGCATCACACATTAGCTCAAATGGTAATGTCCAGTCTGGTGCAGAGATAACTGGTGCTGTGACCAGCTTGGCTTTCAGCGTTTCAAACGCCTGCAGACACTCTGTGTCAAACATAAATGGCGTGTCAGCAGCTAGCAGATTGCTTAGAGGTTTTGCGATTTTTGAAAAGTCCTTTATAAACCTCCTATAGAATCCTGCATGCCCCAGAAAGCTTCTGATTGCCTTAACATTGGCAGGTGGTGGTAATTTTTCAATTACCTCTATATTTGCTTGATCCACCTCTATTCCCTTGTTTGAAATTTTATGCCCAAGGACAATTGATGGATATTTTTTTGTGGAAAACTGAATTTTCCAAAATACCAAAAACTCACCGGCAAGTGTACCGGGTCGTATCAAGTAGTAAAACTCACTTAGAGTGAGGTCGATCCCACAGGGATTGATGGATCAAGCAACTTTAGTGGGTGATTAGTTTAGTCAAGCTAACATTTAAGTGAAATTGGGTGAAACTTGAAGCAACAGAATATAAATGACAAGGAATTATAAATTGCAGAAAGTAAATGGGCAGAAAACTTAAAGAGCAAGAAATGTAAATTGCAAGAATCTTAAATGACAAGAAATATAAATTTGCATGAAATATAAAGTGCTGGGTGCTGGAAGCAATGTAAACAGAGAAGCAAAATTTCAGTGAATAAAAATTTAGAGTAATTGCAAGAATTGTAAATTGCAGGAAACATAAATCAGAAGCAATGCAACAGAAATTAAAAATTGCAGAGAAGTAAATTGAAGAGGAATGAAACAGAAGTTAAAAATGCTTGAAGAATTTTAAAGACAGAAAAGCAATGCTTAATTTGCAGCAATTTAAAAGTGGTTCAAGATCTCAGGAGTGGAAGAGACTAGATAATAAATCTAGATCTCAAATCCTTCCTTGATCCAACAAGAACAATTGCAAAATGAAAATATAAAAGTAAATTGCAGAAGAAAAGAAAGATGAAAGCAATAAACAGAAATGAAATTCAATTGTGCAGAGAAAGTAAACAAGAAAATTCTCAAGGTGAGATTGAAACAGAATTTTCTTCAATTCTCAACCCAAGATTTAAGACAAAAATGAAAACTAAGAGAGAGCTCTCTAATGGAGCTCCCCTATACTCTCTAAAATCCAGCTCTCTTACAAGGATGAAAATGATGCCTTATATAGGCTTTACAAAATGAAAATGAAAATGAAATGAAAAACAAATTACAATTAAATAAAATTCCTAATCTATCTAATCCTTGTGCCATTGAGTGATGATGTGGGCTTTGCTTGCTTTGGATTTGAGGAGAAATGGGTTTGGTTGGCCTTGATGCAATTTGGAGAGGAATTGAATTTAAATGGAATTTTGGTTGAATTTTGGGCCCATGTGAAAATTGCTTGGGGAAGGTATCAGGGGAGAGCTCAGCTCACAAAGTGAGCTGAGCATTAGTGCCTTGGTGCCAACTTTGTTGCGCGTTGTGTGCCCCTGGCCGTGTCAAAATTGCTTGTGTGATGCCCATGGGTAGCGCTCAGCTCACTTTGTGAGCTGAGCACAATATGAGGCCAAGAAACAAGGAAAGGAAAGACCAAGCTTAGCTCACAAAGTGAGCATTATCGAGAGCACAACACTCTCTAAGTGAGCGCTACTTTGCCTTGGAGTGAGGTTCCAGCTTCGAGCCTTGGTGGAAGCATTGGCTGATTTTTTTGCTTGTTTTTGGCTCTTAAAGATGCATTTCATTCGTGCCTCTATTTCATGCCAAATATAGGTTGCCATACATCGTTGGAAAGCTCTGAATGTCAGCTTTCCAACGCAACTAGAAGCACATCAATCGGACATCTGTAGCTCAAGTTATAGCCCTTGAAAGGAGGCATGGTCATGCTGTGAACGCCCAGATTTTAACTTAGCGAAATTTCTTGACTCCAAGCACATTTTTCACTCTTGTAGCGCTCAGCTCACTAAGTGAGCGCAGCATTGTATGCTGATTCCCTATTTTCCCTTAATTTGGTCATGGGCCACGCTTTTAAAAGCGTGGCCTAAGGATCCAAAGTGTGCTCCAACTTTAAAGTGTTCCCCAAAGCTCTTTTTTCTCCTTTTTAGCTTATTTTGTGCTTCTTTGCTTCTTTTTCTTCTTATTTCCTACATGATTTATAAAATTAAAAGATCAAAGAAATATACCAATTAAGTACAAAAGCATTCAATATTTAAGCACATATTATTAATTTCTTGTATGAAAAAGCATAGAAAAACATGACATGGTGACATGTCATCACAACACCAAACTTAAACCTTGCTTGTCCCCAAGCAAGAAAAGAATCATGCAATAAAGATTGACAATCCAAGGTAAGAAGAATAGCAACTCAATGTTCATGGTAAGCTAGTTTTCTAAGCATGCTACAATCACAAAAGAAATGTAAATGATTGATGCTTCCATCTAGCTCAATTTATGAAATCTTTCTCTTATAAGTCTTCCTTGAAACAAGCTTTTGATTTTCTTTTTTAGCTTCTCCTTTTGGGTGCTTTGCCCCATGAGTTGATAACAAAGCTACGACTTCTAAATGCTTTGTTTTCAAGTATTACCACTTGATACATAAGCACCACAAGCATTTGATTAGAGGACTTCATTAAGCTCATTTTTCTTTTCTTTTCTTGACTCTCTAATCATTGATGCTCAGAACCTTGAGCTTTGAGGGAGTGCTTTTGCACTTGAGCCTAGCCTTGACTTCTAAGTGTTTTTTTTTCAAGCATTTGGCTTGATACATAAACACCACAGGTACTTAACAAATAAATTGCCATTGGTACTCAGAGCCTTCAGCTTTCTCATTCTTTTCCTTTTTCTTTTCTTGCTTTAATTGTATTTGCTTCTTCAAGGTTTTCATGATTTTCAAAAGATTTCACAAAATGTACTAGATGAAAACTTCAATTAAATAAAATCCAATGCAATTGAGCAACAATTAATCATACTAGCTTTCCAATACTTGTATGCACATGCTAAACTCTTCTTTAATGCCTTGTTTGTTTATGATCATGATACTTTACTGCTTTAAGCTTTACAAGACTCAAGTTGGTAGTCATAATGGTATGGCAACATGTTATAAATCAATATTCAAGCTATGCTTATTCATACCACACATGCACACAGAGAATATAAAGGCAATCATTCAATTTAAGTGCTTGAAACAAATGAGGAGAAAAGGAACTCTACAACCTTGTCGTTCATCTTCATTATTGTTGTCTTTTTTCCTCCATTCTTCCTCTTTCTCTTGCCAAACTCAGAATGCTTGCTCATCCTCAAGCAACAATTAGAACAATGGCTATGGGGCTAAGATGAATCATGAATGTCTTATCCAATGAAATGTTAGTAGCACATGTGTTTTAAGCAAGCAAAATTAAAGATAACAATCAAGGCACAAGATACAGAGACATTGTGATTGCAAACTTAAGAAGGTGACCACAATACATTGCATAAAAGATAAGTGGCACACCAAACTTGGTGTGACACTTTCACTTGGAATTAATGCAAGTATCTTGTAAGAATTTAAACCAAATTTTGTTGCATAGCAACACCAAACTTAGATTGCAATCATATTTCAATTTATTTGAATTAAATCTAAGCAAGTGAAACTGTTATTTGTTAAGTATAATCACCAAGCCAAGAATCTGTCATGAATAAAGCTCTCTTGGTAATGTCTTAACAAACACAGTAAATAAGCAAACTAAAATGAAAGCATTTTAAAACAGAAAAATGACTAAAGAAAGTAGAATGAAAAAGTGTCAAATTAAAAGAGAAAAATAAAACTGCAGAGGCATTATGATTATGCAGACAAGTGGTGTTGCTTGAATGAATTGCATAGAAAATAAGTGGCACACCAAACTTAGAATCTTGGTGTGTCACTTTCATTTTTGATTTGATGCAATCATCCAAAAAGATTGAAAACAATTTGTTGCAAGGCAACACCAAACTTAGAATATAACCATATGCCAATTTATTGAATTTAAACAAAGCAAAGAAAGAAAGCAAAGCAAGGAAGAGAAATTATACCTACGGTTGGGTTACATCCCAACAAGTGCTCTTTTAGTGTCATTTGCTTGACATGTTCTTCTTTACTTTCTTCCTCTTCTTCCAGTTTGTTAAGAGGAATGACCTCAAGGGAGGAGAAGATTCAGCTATTGCCCCCTGTCTTGGTTTCCTTTCAGCAAGCTTTCTTTTGTACATGGCTTGATTGAGCTTGCTTGCTATTGGTCCAGGGGTTGGACTGCTTGTGGTTGACCTCCTCTTGAATGTTGTCCTTGGTAGCTTGGTCACAATCCTTTTCTTGGTGCTTTTGTTAATTGCCTTCACTTCCTTGAATCCAAGTCTTGGTGGTTGTGTGATTGTTGGAGTCTTCTTTTCATCAAGAGTTTCTTGTATTGGTGGTTCCATGAGCCCTTCCTTCATGTGATTTTCTGCTTCACTTGAGTGAGAATTCTCTGGAATGACTTCCTCACTTTCATGCTCCTCCACTCCTTTCTTTGCACCCAATATTTGACTTAATAGTTCTTTTATGGAGGAGGTTTGTTGTTCTTCCCAAGATTTCTTCATCTCTTCTTCATATTTTTCGATCACAGATTCAAGGGAAGTTTGTGAGGGTTGTGAATGTTCCTTTGTTACCTCAAGTGCAGTTTCATTTTCAACCACCTCATTCTTCATTAGAAGTTCACTTGATGCAGTAGCCTCCTCCTCTTGCTCTTCCACTTTCTCCCTTGCACTTAACATTTGGTTTACCATCACTTCTATATTTTTGAATGAATTCTCTTGCTCGTTCCAGGATATTTGTGCCTCTCTCTCATATTTTTCAAACATGATCTCAAGCTTTGAAAGGCCTTGGTTCATTGAAATTTGTGTGGGTGGTGAGCTTTGGCAAGAATTTTGTGTGGAGCCAAAGTCCAGTGATGAAAAATTTTCAGATGAAAAATTGGAAGGTGAGGTTGGACAATTTTGTATAAGTGAATTGGAGGTACGTTCAAGTGAAGATGGCTCTTGATAAGTGAAATATGGGTTCTCAAATGTTTTCTGGTTTTGCTCCCCCCAGCCACCATTAGAATAGCAGCTTGCATCATCTTGTGGTGGAGGAAGATATCCCATATGATTCTCTTGCTCATCTTGTGTTTCTGAAACAAATCTCCATGGATTGGAGTGCTCAGACTTTGTAATTTCTTGGTGATATTCCCAGCCACCATTAGAGATTGGTGATGGTGGGTAATATCCCATAAAATTTGTTTGATCATAAGATGAGTTGAACTCCATTTGAATTTTTGAAAACACAACACCAAGGAAAATTGAAATTACTCATACCAGAGATGAGAATTTCTTAGTGAGGCAAAAACTCAAACACCTTGGTTTCAATTTAAAACAGAAAACAAAAATAAAGAAAATGCTTAATCTAGACTTCTCACCCACTTAATCATTGTTGATCTAAATCAATCCCCGGCAACGGCGCCAAAAACTTGATGGATATTTTTTTGTGGAAAACTGAATTTTCCAAAATACCAAAAACTCACCGGCAAGTGTACCGGGTCGTATCAAGTAGTAAAACTCACTTAGAGTGAGGTCGATCCCACAGGGATTGATGGATCAAGCAACTTTAGTGGGTGATTAGTTTAGTCAAGCTAACATTTAAGTGAAATTGGGTGAAACTTGAAGCAACAGAATATAAATGACAAGGAATTATAAATTGCAGAAAGTAAATGGGCAGAAAACTTAAAGAGCAAGAAATGTAAATTGCAAGAATCTTAAATGACAAGAAATATAAATTTGCATGAAATATAAAGGGTTGGGTGCTGGAAGCAATGTAAACAGAGAAGCAAAATTTCAGTGAATAAGAATTTAGAGTAATTGCAAGAATTGTAAATTGCAGGAAACATAAATCAGAAGCAATGCAACAGAAATTAAAAATTGCAGAGAAGTAAATTAAAGAGGAATGAAACAGAAATTAAAAATGCTTGAAGAATTTTAAAGACAGAAAAGCAATGCTTAATTTGCAGCAATTTAAAAGTGGTTCAAGATCTCAGGAGTGGAAGAGACTAGATAACAAGTCTAGATCTCAAATCCTTCCTTGATCCAACAAGAACAATTGCAAAATGAAAATATAAAAGTAAATTGCAGAAGAAAAGAAAGATGAAAGCAATAAACAGAAATGAAATTCAATTGTGCAGAGAAAGTAAACAAGAAAATTCTCAAGGTGAGATTGAAACAGAATTTTCTTCAATTCTCAACCCAAGATTTAAGACAAAAATGAAAACTAAGAGAGAGCTCTCTAATGGAGCTCCCCTATACTCTCTAAAATCCAGCTCTCTTACAAGGATGAAAATGATGCCTTATATAGGCTTTACAAAATGAAAATGAAAATGAAATGAAAAACAAATTACAATTAAATAAAATTCCTAATCTATCTAATCCTTGTGCCATTGAGTGATGATGTGGGCTTTGCTTGCTTTGGATTTGAGGAGAAATGGGTTTGGTTGGCCTTGATGCAATTTGGAGAGGAATTGAATTTAAATGGAATTTTGGTTGAATTTTGGGCCCATGTGAAAATTGCTTGGGGAAGGTATCAGGGGAGAGCTCAGCTCACAAAGTGAGCTGAGCATTAGTGCCTTGGTGCCAACTTTGTTGCGCGTTGTGTGCCCCTGGCCGTGTCAAAATTGCTTGTGTGATGCCCATGGGTAGCGCTCAGCTCACTTTGTGAGCTGAGCACAATATGAGGCCAAGAAACAAGGAAAGGAAAGACCAAGCTTAGCTCACGAAGTGAGCATTATCGAGAGCACAACACTCTCTAAGTGAGCGCTACTTTGCCTTGGAGTGAGGTTCCAGCTTCGAGCCTTGGTGGAAGCATTGGCTGATTTTTTTGCTTGTTTTTGGCTCTTAAAGATGCATTTCATTCGTGCCTCTATTTCATGCCAAATATAGGTTGCCATACATCGTTGGAAAGCTCTGAATGTCAGCTTTCCAACGCAACTAGAAGCACATCAATCGGACATCTGTAGCTCAAGTTATAGCCCTTGAAAGGAGGCATGGTCATGCTGTGAACGCCCAGATTTTAACTTAGCGAAATTTCTTGACTCCAAGCACATTTTTCACTCTTGTAGCGCTCAGCTCACTAAGTGAGCGCAGCATTGTATGCTGATTCCCTATTTTCCCTTAATTTGGTCATGGGCCACGCTTTTAAAAGCGTGGCCTAAGGCTCCAAAGTGTGCTCCAACTTTAAAGTGTTCCCCAAAGCTCTTTTTTCTCCTTTTTAGCTTATTTTGTGCTTCTTTGCTTCTTTTTCTTCTTATTTCCTACATGATTTATAAAATTAAAAGATCAAAGAAATATACCAATTAAGTACAAAAGCATTCAATATTTAAGCACAAATTATTAATTTCTTGTATGAAAAAGCATAAAAAAACATGACATGGTGACATGTCATCAACAATCCCTTCAGTCACCATAAAGTGACATTTTTCCTAGTTTAAAACCAGGTTGGTCTCTTGGCATCTCTTCAGAACAAGTTTCAGGTGATCAAGACAGGAGCTGAATGAGTCTCCATATACTGAGAAGTCATCCATGAAGACTTCCAGAAAATTTTCCACCATATCAGAGAAAATAGAGAGCATGCATCTCTGGAAGGTTGCAGGCGCATTACACAGCCCAAATGGCATCCTTCTATAAGCAAACACTCCAGATGGACATGTGAATGCTGTTTTCTCTTGATCCTGGGGATCTACAGTAATCTGGTTATAGCCTGAGTAGCCATCCAAAAAGCAGTAGTAATCATGACCTGCCAGTCTTTCTAGCATCTGGTCTATGAATGGGAAAGGAAAATGATCCTTTCTGGTGGCTGTATTGAGCCTTCTGTAGTCAATACACATGCGTCACCCTGTAACTGTTCTTGTAGGAACCAGTTCATTTTTTTCATTATTAATCACTGTCATGCCTCCTTTTTTTGGGACGACTTGGACAGGGCTCACCCAGGGGCTATCAGAAATAGGATAAATAATCCCAGCCTCTAGTAATTTGGTGACCTCTTTCTGCACCACTTCCTTCATGGTTGGATTTAGCCGCCTCTGTGGCTGAACCACTGGTTTAGCATTATCCTCCAATAAGATTTTGTGCATGCATCTAGCTGGGCTTATGCCCTTAAGGTCACCTATGGACCACCTAAGAGCTATCTTGTGTGTCCTTAGCACTTGAATAAGTGCTTCCTCTTCCTGTGGATTTAAAGCAGAGCTTATGATCACTGGAAAAGTGTCACCTTCTCCCAGAAATACATATTTCAGGGATGGTGGTAATGGTTTGAGCTCGGGTTTAGGAGGTTTTTCCTCTTCCAAAGGAAAATTCAGAGGCTCTTTCATCTCCTCTGAATCCTCCAAATCAGGCTGAACATCTTTAAAGATGTCTTCCAACTCTGATTCGAGACTCTCAGCCATGTTGATCTCTTCTACCAAAGAGTCAATAAGATCAACTTTCATGCAGTCTTTTGATGTGTCTGGATGCTGCATGGCTTTGACAGCATTCAACTTTTAAACTCATCATCATTGACTCTCAGGGTTATTTCCCCTTATTGGACATCAATGAGGGTTCGTCCAGTTGCTAGGAAGGGTCTTCCTAGAATGAGAGTAGCACTCTTGTGCTCCTCCATTTCCAGCACTACAAAGTCAGTGGGAAAGGCGAATGGCCCAACTCTGACGATCATGTCTTCAATCACGCCTGATGGGTATTTAATGGAGCCATCAGCAAGTTGAAGACATATCCGGGTTGGTTTAACTTCTTCAGTTAAACCAAGCTTTCTGATAGTGGATGCAGGTATTAGGTTGATGCTTGCCCTAAGATCACATAAAGCTGTCTTGGTGCAATTACCTTCTAATGTGCATGGTATCAGAAAACTCCCAGGGTCTTTAAGCTTCTCAGGAAAGCTTTTCAGAATGACTGCACTGCATTCTTCAGTGAGGAGAACTCTTTCAGATTCTCTCCAATCCTTCTTATGACTCAAGATCTCTTTCATGAACTTGGCATAGGAAGGTATTTACTCAAGTGCCTCTGCAAATGGAATCTTTATTTCAAGAGTCCTGAGATAATCTGCAAAGCGAGCAAATTGCTTATCCTGCTCCTCTTTCCGGAGTTTTTGAGGATAAGGTATCTTGGCTTTATATTCCTCAACCTTAGTTGCTGTAGGTTTATTGCCTACAGAAGTGGTTGAAGAAGCCTTTTTAGAGGGGTTGTCATCAGCACTTGTGTATGTTTGATCCCTCACTGGCGATGGAGTGCCAGAGTTAGAAGCTGGAGTGACGTTAGACGCCCACTCCTTGTCTGTTCCTGGCGCTTGAACGCCAGGACTGTGCCCCTTTTGGGCGTTCAACGCCAGATCCTTGCTTGTTTCTGGCGTTGAACGCCAGTCCTTGTTTGTTACTGGCGTTGAACACCAGTCTTGGGCATGATCTGGGCGTTCAGCGCCAGCCTTCCACCAGATTTCTGGTGTTTTAGCGCCAAAATTACTTTTCCCTGGGCTCTTACTGTCCTCAGGTGAATTTTGGGTGGTTTGCTCATTCCTTAGCTCTTTGCTGCCTTGAGGTGGGGTATTTAATGTTTTCCTACTTCTTAATTAAACTGCTTGGCATTCTTCTATTATTTGTTTTGACAGCTGCTGCTTTGTTTGCTTTAATTGTACTTCCATGTTTATATTAGCCATCCTTGTCTCTTGTAGTTTATCCTTGAATTCAGCTAACTGCTTTGTTAGAAAATCCAATTGATGATTGAATTCAGCAGCTTGCTCTGCAGGACTGAGTTCAGCAGTCACTGTTTTAGCCTCTTCTTTCATGGAAGGGTCACTGCTTAAGTACAGATGTTGATTTCTAGCAACTGTATCAATGAGCTCTTGAGCTTCTTCAATTGTCTTTCTCATGTAGATAGATCCACCAGCTGAGCAATCTAAAGAGATCTGAGCTCTTTCTGTAAGCCCATAATAGAAGATGTCTAACTGAACCCACTCTGAAAATATTTCAGAGGGGCATTTGCGTAGCATCTCTCTATATCTCTCCCAGGCATCATAAAGAGATTCATTATCTCCTTGTTTAAAGCCTTGGATGTCCAGCCTTAGCTGTGTCATCCGTTTTGGAGGAAAGTATTGATTCAGGAATTTTTCTGTCAGCTGTTTCCATGTCCTTATGCTAGCCTTAGCTTGGTTATTTAACCACCTCTTGTCTTGGTCTTTTACAGTAAATGGAAACAGTAATAGTCTGTAAAGATCCTGATCTACCTCCTTATCATGTATTGTGTCAGCAATTTGTAAAAACTGTGCCAGAAACTCTGTAGGTTCTTCCTGTGGAAGACCGGAATACTGGCAGCTTTGCTGCACCATGATAATGAGCTGAGGATTCAACTCAAAGCTACTGACTCCAATGGAGGGTATGCAGATACTACTCCCATATGAAGCAGTAGAGGGGTTAGCATATGACCCCAGAGTCCTCCTGGACTGTTCATTTCCACTTAGATCCATGATGTAGAAAGGGAGATGATGTAAAGTAAAAAAAAAATTTATTTTTATTTATTTATTTATTTATTTATTTAGAAAATGAAATAAATTAAAATAAAATAAATAAAAATGATTGAAAATTTTCGAAAAATTTGATGAGGGAGAAGTGGTTAGGAAGTTTTGAAAAGGATATGATGATTTTTGAAAAAGGTTTTAAATATTTTTTTTAAATAAAAATCTGAATTTTAAAGGTGAATTTCGAAAATTTGCTTTAAAAGAGAGAGAAAAGATATTTTTGAATTTAAAGAGGAGAGAGAAAAACAATAAGATAGCACAAGATTTAAAATTTTTAGATCTAATGCTCCTTGTTTTTGAAAATTTTGGATGGAAAACACCAAGGAACACCAAACTTAAAAATTTTAAGATCGAGACACAAGGAAAACTCAAGAACACTTTGAAGACTCACAAAAACACCAAACTTAAAATTTTTTTAGAAAACCAAACTAAAATTTTCGAAAAACGTAGAAAAATCAACCAGAAAACACCAAACTTAAAGTTTGGCACAGGATTTAATAGAAAAATTATTTTTGAAAAAGATTTAAAAAAAGAAAATAAGGATTCTAAAATTTTAACACGACAATAACAAGAGACTCTAAACTAAGAAGGGAAATTTTTCCTAATCTAAGCAACAAAATAAACCGTTAGTTGTCCAAACACGAACAATCCCCAACAACGGCGCCAAAAACTTGGTGCACGAATCGTGAATCACACTTTTCACACTCGTACCACTAACCAGCAAGTGCACTGGGTCGTCCAAGTAATACCTTACGTGAGTAAGGGTCGAATCCCACGGAGATTGTTAGTTTGAAGCAATCTCTGGTTATCTTGCAATTCTTAGTCAGGAAGTCAATTATATTTATCAGTTGAATTGCGAATAAAAAAGAGAGCATGGATTAAAGGTTACTTGTTATGCAGTAATGGAGAATATGTTGGGGTTTTGGACATGCTTTGTCTTCAGAATCTCTGATTTCCTCTGTCTTCTGATTCATGCACGCACGTCCTCCTATGGCAAGCTGTATGTAGGTGGGTCACTGTTGTCAATGGCTACCATCCATCCTTCCAGTGAAAAGGGTCCAGGTGCGCTGTCACTGCACGGATAATCATCTGTAGGTTCTCAGTCGTACCGGAATAGGATTTACTATCCTTTTGCGTCTGTCACTACGCCCAGCACTCGTGAGTTTGAAGTTCGTCACAGCCATCCAATCCTAGAGTCCTACTCGGAATACCACAGACAAGGTTTAGACTTTCCGGATTCTCATGAATGCCGCCATCAATCTAGCTTATACCACGGAGATTCTAATTAGGGAATCTAAGAGATATTCATTCAATCTGATGTAGAACGGAGGTGATTGTCAGACACACGTTCATGTATTGAGGAAGGTGATGAGTGTCACTGATCATCACCATCTCCATAGTTAGGCGCGAATGGATATCTTAGATAGGAACACGCATGTTTGAATGGAAAACAGAAGTACTTGCATTAATTCATCGAGACACAGCAGAGCTCCTCACCCGCAACAATGGAGTTTAGAGACTCATGCCGTCAAAGAGTACAAAGTTCAGGTCTAAAATGTCATGAGATATAAAATAAATCTCTAAAAGTTGTTTAAATACTAAACTAGTAACCTAGGTTTACAGAAAATGAGTAAACTATAATAGATAGTGCAGAAATCCACTTTTGGGGCCCACTTGGTATGTGCTGGGGCTGAGACTAAAGCTTTCACGTGCCTGGGGCTGTTTTGGGCATTCAACGCCAGCTTTGGATCCTTTTCTGGCGTTGAACTCTAACTTGCAACTTGTTTTTGGCGCTGGACGCCAGAATTAGGCAGAGAGCTGGCGTTGAACGCCAGTTTACATCGTCTATCCTTGAGCAAAGTATGGACTATTATTTATTGCTGGAAAGCCCTAGATGTCTACGTTCCAACGCAATTGGAAGCACGCAAATTGGAGTTCTGTAGCTCCAGAAAATCCATTTTGAGTGCAGGGAGGTCAGAATCCAACAACATCAGTAGTCCTTTTTCAGCCTGAATCAGATTTTTGCTCATCTCCCTCAATTTCAGCCAGAAAATACCTGAAATTACAGAAAAACACACAAACTCATAGTAAAGTCCAGAAATATGAATTTTGCCTAGAAACTAATGAAAATAAACTAAAAACCAACTAAAACATACTAAAATCTATATGAAATTAACCCCAAAAAGCGTATAAAATATCCGCTCATCAAGACCCTATTTTTGAAAAATTTCACTAATTTAAATTGAAAAATTTGTTGTTAAATTTGTTTGAAGTTGTATTTGGAACATGGTTTTTGAGCCAAAGAACAAACAACCTGTGAGATTTTGAGCTTATTTACATGGTTACATTATTTAACCATAAATATTTTATTCTTGTGTGTTTACTTCTCTATAATTGTGATCTTTACTTTGTTTCAGTCTATATGTCCAATATTTAGTGTATTTACATACTTGCATATGATTGAGGCCATTATTTGATTTTAGCTCACTTATCCCAAATAAGCCTACCCTTTAAATCACCCTTGTCAGCCACTTTGAGCCTTGAAATCCCCATTTGTTCTATATCTTACCACATCACTAGCCTTAAGCGGAAAACAAATTAATTATCCCAATTGAATCTTTAGTTAGCTTAAGATAGTGTGTTAATTAAGTGTGGAGAAACTGTGGGAACATGGGTTAATAAAGGAAAAGTATAATGTTTCTAATTTATTTGAATATCAGGAATTTGGGAACCTACTCATGAAAAACCATAACAGAAAAATAATAGAAAATTCATGTGCATTGATAAGTTATGTTTGTTTCTCTACAAAAAAAAAGAGAAAAAAGAGAAAAGTCCAAAAATACACAATAAATAAGTAAATAAGGGGACGAAATTACCCCAATATTAAGTTTAATAAAAGATCAATGCACATGTGATAAAAATTAAAGAAAATTTGGTACATGAGTATGGGAATTATACAAAAGTAGGAATTATGGGTAGCTAGGCATGCATTTAAAAGTATATAGAGTATATGTATATTAGGTGAGAGCTTAGGTTAATTAAAGATTCAATTTATAAAGCTCACTTAGCCATATATATACCTTTACCCTTAACTTAGCCCCATTACAACCTTGAAAAAGACCTCATGATGTTTGCATTGGTATATTAAATATTGTTGATTGGTTAGATGAAGAATAAGGTTTAGAAAGCATGACTAGAGAAGAGTAGAGTGATTGACCCTAGACACCTTAGAGTAAGAGTGATATACACTACTAGTGAGGGTTCAATGCTTGATTCTATGTTCCCTGCTTTCATTAGCTATCTTCTTACAAATTTACTTGTCCTTTATTTTATAATTTAAATTAGTGAAATCTGATTTATGTTTGTCTTGGGGAACTTATTTATTTTTAACCAAGTAGGTAGAAACATTTTTGCATATAGTTGCATTCATATAGATAGGTTGCATTTCATACATCCTACCATTCCTCTTCATCTTTATAGCTTCTCTTGAGCTTAGCATGAGGACATGCTATTGTTTAAGTGTGGGGAGGTTGATAAACCACTATTTTATAGTTTATCTTGTACTCAATTGAGTGGTTTTTATCAACTCTTTACCCACTTATTTATACTATTTGCATGTTTTACATTTTCCTTCCTGGTTTTGTGCTATGATTGAAAATATGCTTCTTTGATCTTATATTTGCTTATTATTAATCCTCTCTTATTACTATTAGATGCCTTGATATGTGTGTTAAGTGTTTTCAGAGATTACAGGGCAGAAATTGCTCAGAGGATGGAAAGGAAGCATGCAAAAGTGGAAGGAATACAAGAAGTTGGAGAAACTGCTAAGCTGTCCAGCCTGACCTCTTCGCACTCAAACAACTATAACTTTAGCTACAGAAGTCCAAACGACACGGTTTCAGTTGTGTTGAAAAGCTAACGTCCGTGGCTTCGATTTGATATATAATATGCCATAATTTCTCTGACGCTAGGCGACGCGAACGCGTGATTCACACGGACGCGTCGCATCGGCAAACTTCAATCCGCGCGGCCGCGTGGACGACGCCTCCGCGTCACTTGTCCGCGACCTGAACGTACCAGAATACGCAGGGGCAATTTCTGGGCTATTTTTGACCCAGTTTTCGGCCCGAAAAACACAGATTAGAGGCTATAAAGTGGGGGAATGCATCCATTGAGAGAGAGCTCGCCAATTTTCACTTTCCATGATTTAGATTTAGTTTGAGAGAGATTCTCTCCTCTCTCTCTTAGGATTAGGATTAGGATTTAGGATTTCTCTTAGTTTGTAAGAGTGACTCTCGATCCAGGTTTAATATTTACTTCAATGCTTTTATTCGTACCTATAAATGTTGCCAGCTTGACTTATGAAACCTTTCCATGTTATGATTTGAATTAATGATTATTTGAGGTATTTCAGTTATTGATTGCTTTCTCCTTAATTTGTGTTACCATTGCTTTCTATCTAAGGATATTTTTATTCCAACAATTTTACTTTTTTCCTTTTGGTCTTGGTTAAGAAATCAATAACTCAACATTATTAAACTCAACATAATTGATAATCGTTATCTTGCTAATTGAACTGAACTTCAATAATCCCAACTTTTTCTTAGGAAATAAATAGGATTTGAATGTCAAACAAATTAGGAAATAAAACTAATTTGAGTGGAATTTAGATTCAACTTTCATTATTGTTGAGAGAGATAACTAAGTTGGACTTCCAATTTCTCTTACCTTGCCAGAAGTTTACTTTACAGTATTTATTTACTTTAATTGCCATCTACTTCACTTGTCATTTAAATCACTTGCTTCTCACCTTTTAAACCCCGATTACAACCTTTATAGCCAATAATAAGAACATACTTCCTTGCAGTTTCTTGAGAAGACGACCCGAGGTTTAAATACTCGGTTATCAATTTTAAATGGGTTTGTTACTTGTGACAACCAAAACGTTTGTAAGAAAGGTTGATTGCTTGGTTTAGTAACTATACTTACAACGAGAGTTTATTATAACCTCTAAACCATCAATCCTCAGTTCTTCAATTTTTGGCGCCGTTGCCGGGGAACTGCTAACGTGTGCCTTATTATTGGTTATTGTAAATATTTTTCTTTTACTTGTTTCTCTATTTTTGTTCTTTCTTTTCATTTTTATTTGCTACCATGAATTCTCACCCCTCTCGCTTTGAGTTTGGTTCTAACTTTGTTGAAGGAAATAGAAGTTGCAGCAGGAATATGTATCAAGGTCAGACCAATAAAGAACAAAGAGATTAAAGAACGGGTCCACCTTTAGTTGTCCCCTATTGGAACTTAGTTCTCCTAGGGAGGTGTTAATTTGCTCCCAATAGTTTTGTGGAGGAAAATGCATCCCTTGAGGCATCTCAGGGATTTCATGATGACAATTTTCCTCATGCTCTTGTTGAGGTCCATGAGTGAGCTGTCTTGTTTGCTCCATCCTTTTCTTAGTGATGGGCTTGTCTTCTTCAATGAGGAGTCTTGGC